>NC_043993.1:6570000-6712500 GCF_902150065.1 Myripristis murdjan | reverse complement strand
TGAGTTGATGGAAAATTTCAAGGCTTTGCTCACTAAACTGCATCTCCTCTTTCCTATTACCATTATAAATGGAGTTGTAGGTACCATGTGCATTTGACCCCGAATGGAAAACTATCTATAACTGAAAAAAACTGTGTAGAAAATACACATTTCATAGTGTTTGATGGGGTTTTGATAAATGGTTGTATTACGTATTTCCTTATCTGCTTGAATCTGCATGTCAGAAAGTGCAGCGCTATGCATCAGGAAACTCCAGTCAGTCTCTAAAAGAGCTAAGGCCTGAGCTTTTTTTCTCTTAAATGAGCTTTGTTCTCTGGTAGTTTAAATGGAGCAGACTAAAATTTTAGCTTCAACTTTATGTTGCTCTCCCTGCAGAAGGAACAGTCCCTCGGGAACTTGTTGCAATAGACAAGAGAAGTTCAGTATCAGCGCATTCTTCGCCGGTTATCACAGAAAACCTGGGAACGACTTGAAATCATGTTTAAAGTTGCGTTTTCAGCATCTGGAAATATTACGAAAAAGGGACACAGAACTTAAAAAGAAAAACGTTTTGTACAAGTCTTGGAAATTTGGAAAGCGCACATGTCATTGAAGTCATCATAATATGTATTGGCCGCGGATATCGCGCTCTGTCACCGATCAGTCATGGAAAAATCGTGGAATTCGATTGGGGGGGGGATAAATGGGCGAAAGCTTGTTAGTGCCTCGCAGCAGCAACGGCTACAGTAGCTGGGAGGGAGACAGGGAGTCCAGGCTGGAAGCAGAGATCTGGGGTTTGGCCTCGGAGGAGCTGCTGGGACTCTGCTCGGTCTCTCTGGTTTCCCACCATGTTTCTGTTGGAGCCGGATGAAACGAGCGAGGGAGAGAGAGAGAGATAGGAAGGGACTTTGAGGGTAAGGAGTAGATAAATACAGAGAGAGAGAGACATTGGGAAAGGGCGAGCGAGAGTATGGAAGAAATAGAGATGCAAAGATTCAAAGAGGGAGAGGGAGAGAGACCGGGGTATGACACAGCCAGTGGGAACACTGAACTCGACTGAGTTCTGCACAGCTTGATGTCTTCTCTGTATCCTACATAGGTATGTACATCATTGGCATGGGGAATCTCCGACCAACTTCAACTTAACTTGATTCCCACACTTTGAAAAAGAATAGTTGGCTTCTGGTAAAGTAAAGCACAGCATCCTCTTAGCTACAGTGGCAAAACATTTGTCTGTAGAAGTTTTGCAGTAACTTCATAAATCTTGCAGCCATGGATGGCATCATCGCCAGAGAACTGGCTGTGCACAAATTATGGCTCAATAGCCGATAACCAGTGGGCAGACAGAGAGAGGTTTCCTTTCACTAACGTGTTAGGTAATATTAGCTGTAATCCAAAGTATTATGAGTTATAGCTTCATAAAGTGAAACAGTTGGTTTTCGGTTTTGCAACTCATTTTCCATTGTGTAAACTAACCCCAACCCAGGCCCAAAACACTAATCCTAACAAAACATAGGGCTTCACGTCTTGTGGATATGGAGAGCACAGGGCCGAGGAAACAACATCCTTAAGAGCGAATGCATCTCGTGATGATGCTGGTAAATGCCCGTTGTTGCCAGCCACAGATAATGCTCGTCTCTACCAGATATATTAGATCATGTGCAAAACAGATGTGTTCACGACAGTCATGTTTAGCCAAGCAGACATTCTCGGGTGTGTTTCGCAACAGAATTAAAACGGTTCGCCAAATAACTATCAAAAAGATTGGTGATACTGATTAGAATCTGTAAAACAAAACCTAGATATTAGGAATATGGTGCAGTTATGTATGCTGATGATTGCTAGTAACAAGCAAAATTTCAAAAGCTGTCACATAACATAACTTCCTTTAAATTTAACTGGCTCACTTGCTCATCCTGCTGCAAATGTTCGGCTTTTTTTTGTCAGAAGTAGCACAGGCATTAACCGAGTGTATTCATTCATGTTATGATGATCACGTTGTTTTCAGAAGCACATCCATCCAGTCACAGCCTCTGTTGACCTGAGAGCTGAGGGCCATGGATTAGACAGCTCTCAGGTGGCCCTCCACCGAAATACTCAAAAAAATGAAATAGAAAGGAACATGCGTCCTGCTTTTTTATGTGTGTGGACTGAACGATCTATGCTGTTTGAGCTGGTATCTGCTCCATCGCAGGAGCCCAGTATGACGGCTGGAGCCTGGAGGCACAGCGAGCCAAAAGAGCTGCTGCTGGTTAGCCGCTTGGCTCTGACCAACCATCGCTGGGGGAGAGAGAGAGAGAGAGACCGAGAGAGAGAGAGAGAGAGAGAGAGGAGAGGAGAGGCCGGGAACAATTATGGCTTAGTAAGAGTAACAGAACTTAGCCAGGCAGCTGCTGGTTGCTCTATGAGTGTACAGTTTGTGTGTATGTGTATGTGTGAGTGTGTGTGTGTGTGTGTGTACTTGTATACGTGTATGTGTGTGTGTGTGTTCAGGGGCCGTCCAGAGGGAGCGGCGCTCTCATATGCAGCCACATATTTACATTACAAATCACGACTAAACAATTCAGCTGACCGCAGACACAAACACCGTCCATTTTTATAGACAGGATGGATGGATAAGAGTGACGGAGGGATGGACAGATGAACGGAGGGATGAGGGCATGGAAAGAATAAAGGATGGATATGTAGATGGACGAGTGAGAGGAGTCAAGTCTCTTTAAACCGGACTGAGAGAAAATGGGATGTGAGTGATGAACAAAACGTGAGTGATGAGCAAAAAATAGGAATACAGAAGTCGAGAGAGAGAGAGAGAGAGAGAGAGAGAGAGAGAGAGAGAATTTGTATCAGGAGGAGGAGAAGGAGAAACAGCGAGGCAGTGAACAAATGGCAAAGGTTGAAGGAAAGGCACAGGCCCCAAACTGCAGCCAGCCACTTTATTTTGGGGTGATAATTACACGCTGTGGGCGAGTCAACATGTTATTAGTACAGATGATCGATAGCAGAATATAACCCCCCACCCCCGCCCCCCTCTGCTGGCCAACCGGGTTATTTGGCAGGCGCTCCAAAAACCACCAGCCTGCTGTGCTCTATAGAGACCCCTCACACACACACACACACACACACACACACACACACAAATACACGGACACGAGTTTAGATGTACCCATAAAGTCATGGATGCGTGAATTCCTACATAGGAAGCTTATGGACATGCCATGCACACGGCACTGACACACACGTGTGCACACAGGCATCCAGTCCACAGACATAAATACGTGGATACACACTCACAGCGGAGCGCAGCACAGCTGAGGGAACATCGTGCCCAGCGACATCCCGGCGATGACAGGCGGTCCCTCTGATGCCGCTGCACAGCGAGGTCCCCTGGGCCCACGCATGCAGCTCTGCGGTGGGACGCACCCGCGCTGGCCCTCGCAGGCTTTTGGAGCGGCTCCACGTGTGGTCAGCGAGATGGCAGCAGCGCCCTCGTTAAACTCTCCAGCTCGCACAGAGGACTCCAGATGCACCGCGAGGTTTCAGGGGAAAGCGCTGCCGAAAATCCCCGCGTCCAGTTCCATGCGGTCCGTCCGTGCCTTCTCCCTCCCTTTTTCACAGATGCGTGTGTGTGTGGGTACTTGTTTGCATGGAAACACAGACTTATTTCTCTCACACTCTGTGCCTCCTCCCTTTCTTCCCTGTGTGCCTCTATCCACACCAGTCTTATCAGTTAAAACCTTACACATCCAGATTGTTAGTTTGGGGCCACTGGAGAAAACACGATCCACATGTGACGTCACTTTCTGGCCCTTTCACACAACTGCAGTTACTGTGGCTCATTTTCAAACATGTGGCACAAAATTATGCGAGACTTGGTTATCAGATTTTTTTTTATATTAGAGAATTTCTCAGATGCATCAACATTTTTGGTGTGCAACTGTCGAGAAATGTAGAGGTAGTGTGGTGCTTGAGACGTGAGCGAAAATAGGTGATGCAGTTTACAGAATATTAATTTGATTCATGAAGCTAAGGCATCATTAAAAAAGCTTCTCAGGGCAGTTTCTCCACAACAATTTGCGATCTCAAATTAAAACTTATATCAATCTGGCTGCAACGCAACACTGCGAGCCTAAGCTACTCTTCAAAATATGCTGTCATGTAGCTGTGGCCTGTCAGATTTTTGGCTTGTAGAATGGTGACCTTTAATCTCACACGTTGGGGTTTATTTTTCACACTTTATGCTACTTTTACTTGACTGATTATTGCAAAAAAAAAACCCAAAAAAACAGTACAGTAGCTGCAGACATGTCGTAACAAAAAGATGTTTGTCACTGCAAATATTTAAGTCATAGCGAATACACCCCAGTAAATATTTGAATGATTTCACAATTGCGACCCTTCAAAATCATTTGGCGACCCCGCAGCCGGCACCGACCCGCAGGTTGAGCCGGACTGTCCTGCAGGACGATGAGGAGCCGGCAGGGTTAAAGCTGACCTGGTGGGGAGCATGCCTCTCCTCTCCGACACGTCTTTGAGTTCCTGGAGATAAAAGCAACTGGCACAACATCAAATCAATAGGCCCATCAATGGGAACATCTCCTGAAGATTAAAGAGAAACACACACACACACACACACACAGAAAGTGAGAGAGCGGGCGAGCGAGCAGGAGGCTAATATAGTACAAGACCCAGCGGATGGAAACAAATTTAATTGATGTGTAAGAGAGGAGATAGGGAAGAAAAAGGTGAGGACTGAAGACGCTATAATGGTTGGCATGTTTGCTTTTGTGTGTGTGTGTGTGTGTGTGTGTGTGGTGTTGAAGTTCCTCTTTTACTCAGTTAATACTGTTTAAATCCATTCCGCACACATTCTGTCATCCCAGCATCGATTTCCTCTCCTCCTCTTCACTCATCCTCACAAGTGCCTATCACTCCATTCACTTCATCATTTGGCATAAATTCAAGCATCCCTTTTAGTTAATCCATTATATATATTTAGACGGCCATTAAAGGAACAGTTCACCCAAAATGGTCTACTCATGCCCATGCCAGAAACAAACAAACACGGGTGAAGTGTCTTTGTCCATAAAACACAGGTACACAACTCCACAGCAGAGCTCAATGAGTAGAGTTTTTGAGTTCCAAAAAGAAAAATATCATTAAAAAAAAAGCATGATCCAAGTCTTCCAAAGACACATGGCAGTATCTTTAGTGGTGAAGAGATATATTCATACTGTTGTTTAGTGCAACTCTTTGCTGTAGCCTTTGATAGCAAAACATTTCACACATTCGTGCAGCCAAGCTATGTGCATTCACCTTTATCCAGACAAGAACTTGCAAAAGTTCAGCCTGATCACAAACTAAACTCTTTCAGTTTGTGTGCCGTTAGCATATGTGTGGTCTAGCAGTGTAAACATGAAAATGCAACTTTTTTTTTTTTTTTTTTTTTTTCTGAGTCGTGTTTGTGTCTTACGAGAAAACTCGGGCAAGTTCCTGTTAAGCAGAATGTGAATGTTATCTGTTTTGCTATCAAACACTGTAGTAAAGTTTTGTGTGAAACAACGGCGTAAATACAGGTTTTTTCCACTCAGGATGTGATGCTTTCCTTCAGAAGATTTGGACATTGCTGCACGAGCTGTTTGGAGAAATGTCTTTTAATTTTTTCGCTCCTTTGAAACTCTAAAAAACGATACAGATCCGTTCCTTTGAGAGCTGGACTTTCTGTTTCTCCCTCTTTCCACGTCCACTTTTTTTTGCTTGGTGGCATGCCTGCCTCCTTTTTATGTGCTTTTCATATTTGTCGTGTTTGATCAGTTATGCAGCATCAAACAGATCCGTAGAAACCCGTCCAGTGAGGAGGAGACGCACAAGAAGCAAGGAATGGTCACCCAAAGTAACAGGGTTGTTAATGTTGCAAGAGCAGGATTCATTTCTGCCCACAAGAACAGCTCTATTTTGGGAGCAAACATGTTAAGTCGGCTTGTGTTGAGGATATGCAAAGCTTGTTAGCACTTTGGTTAAATTCCACCGTGAGATTTATCACTAATGCCAGTTTTTCAAATAGCGCATACATAACTTTGGAATGACATCGTTCTATCTTCACACATGCATGGTTTCATGTGGCGATGCATGTGTGCTTGTGTGTGTGTGTGTGTGTGTGTGTGTGTGTTAAGTAAGTGTAGACGGTCATCGAACGGGTTGCTTCACACCTCTCATCCCCTCTTCACCGACCGTAGAGTGGAGTTTTAACGACACAAACTTTTCTTGGAGGGAAGAACTGCTCTGAAGGCTGAAATTATCTCATTGGCTGAGTTAAATTGTAGGGGGCGGAGCCAAAGAAGACTAGCACGCTCGCTTTTTGGCTGAAAATGCGATCCAAATGTGCAGCTAGTTAGTCTAGCTGAACTTTTAAGATCAAACTATCCGTATTAGACTGCCTCTGTCGAGGTAAGCTAGTTTTCTAGGCAGCTGACTTTCCAAGATCATAAATCCTAATGAATAAATAAGGAAGTTACTTCAACTTACAACTTTCATTGATATTTTCTGCAGAGCTTTTTTTTTTTTTTGAAGTTCTTTTCAAGTGAGCTGATGATCCAAGAGCCTGTGGTTATTTACCAGTAGGCAGTGTTCACATTAGACCTCAACACTCAATTCAGTTGTTAACTAGAACGCCGATGTGAGTGAATCCTAAGATGACTTTTTCCTACAGAGCAGTTATGCCTCTGACAATTTTTTTTTTTTTAAAACTAAGAAGATGATCTCTTCACCATCCTCAGCCCCGGCGCACATCATTTATCCTTGGACAGGGGAACAGTCCTGCAGGAGCTGGCGCTCTCCGGGCTCCTGCAGGACAAAACCTTCCGTCCCGCAGTCCAAACGCTGCGTTCATCCTCCTGAGTAACATGTCATAACTTCTTCACTGGCATATTTTTTCATCTGGAGTGATGTCAGGCTTTGATATGTTTTTTTCCTCCCCACCACCCCACCTCGTTGTCATCCCCCCATCCAAAACCTCCATCTAAATGAGAGCAGCATGTGGCAAACTCACAGCTATGGGGGGGGATATGGTTAGGGAATGTACAAGGCATTCAAAAATATTCCTTCATAGAGCTCAGACCGCAGGACAGGGCCTGCACCGAGCCGCTCTGTGTGGTTGCGGCCCGGGGTTTGTACGCTCTATATGTGAAGCCACATCAGAGCCCTGGGCCCTGTGTAATGTGATCTGGACGGGCAGAGGAGGGTTCCCCCATGGATTTAGAAGAACCACCGCTGAGGTGCAGCGCTGGGACGGGTGGTCAGTGATGTAACGCAACACTCGATAACAAACAATTATGGCTTCGGGCACGGCGACTTTTTTTAACGTGGTCGCTGCCGTTTTGTGCCACCATGATGGCAGCATGTGTGTGTCACTGTATCATGTTCCCCTTTTTTTTGTTTGTTTCTCTCTTTGTTCCATCTTTTTTTATCGTTCTCCCTTGACATGCCCCTCCACGTCACTGATTCTCTCGCTCTCTCGGCGAGCATTTGATGGAGAGTGATGTGCAGCAGGCAGTCGAGTTCAATGTCAGCTCAAATGAGATCAAAAATTTCACAAAAATCTCATTTTTAGTCGTTTAGCCATCAAGTCTCACGTTCGGTCTTAATTTTTTTATCAAACCAAGGGAAAAAATCCGCCAGCGGGATGACATAATCCCACTCGTTTCCAATGCAGTTTCACTTGTTTCAGGATTTTCTAGAGTGATATTATGGCACGGTATAAAAATACATATTAAAAAAGCAGTGGAAACTGTTTTGAACTCATACCAGAAAGATATTTAGGCCCTGATTCCAAATTGACTCTGGGCATTGTACAGTATGTTTGTTTGTACGTAAAACATTGTCAGTATTTTACAGGGTTTTTAACACTGGTGCAGGTCAGCATATCAGAAAAGTTTGGCAGGCTGTTTACTATTTGTAACATGCGATTTAAATGCTTTTACCCGAAGTACCATAAATGTGGTCATTTTGTGCATGGGCAGCCCCAGCAGGAATGAAACCTCTAACTCTGACAGTTTCTCTTTTTTTAGTCCTTTATTTAACCAGGGTAGTCACACTGAGAATAAAACTCTTTTCCAAGTGGCCCAACAAAGGCACCACACACATTAAACACAATTAAAATAAATGAAAAACTCCGAACATAAAAAAAAAAATCCACAGCATTAAAAAAATGTTGCAAAAGTCTCGAGCCACGCCATTCAAAAGCCAGTTATCGTTTCTTGGTGTTTTTAGGTGTTTTTAAGTGTTTCTGCGGTTCATTCCAAGATGGTGGAGCATTAAATAGCGTTCGTGCCTCGCTCAGCTCGCTCTCTCTTTTTGTGCCTCTGTTGTTTTCTGTTCTTCTCTCCTCCTCGTTCAGCCCTCCTCCTTTTCTCCCTCTTTCTCCCCTTTCTCTCTGCCTTCTCTGTCTTCATCCCTCTCACCTTTCCCATTCTTCCTCCTCCATCGCTCTCTGCATTTTCTTCTGTACTTATTGGTCTCTCTCTCTCCTTTCATCTCTGCTTCCCTCTTTCAGTCTCTCCCGCCCTCTCTCTCTACCTCTCCCTCTCCTTTTGCCTTTCCCTCTGCTTATTCAAAGACTTGAACAAACAAACAAGCAGCGGGTGGCTTGGGTCTACTATCTATAATTCAAGCCAGTCAAACTGCAGGGAGGGTGTTTGCCAAACATATGAAGTGCATCTCCCAACATTGCAAGGAGGAGGAAAAAAGTGAAACGTGATCAAGACCGCACCGTCATTGGTTTAACTCGATACACAGAGAATATCCCAATATTGACCCGAAAGATAAGCATTCTGTTTATTCACATTTCTGTTTTGTATGTACCAAAGAGAGGCGGGAAGGATGGGAATGGGAGAGTATGACGCGGTAGTGAGTTGCAAGTATAGCTCAATTCCAAAATGTTTCGAGTGTGATGTGCGCCTTAGCCCACAGTATTTGAAACTTCTTTTTTATGAGTGACCTCAGGAAAAAAAAAAAATCATAAAATTCACAAAGAAAGAACACAATCCAGTGTCCAGCATTCACACAGTCCAGAGTTACAAAGCAGTAATCGGATATCAGAGTGAGATCTCAGTGTTTTAGACTCATTTAGGGGACATTCTGATATAATTAAATCAATATATAAGGATACACATCTTCAGGATCTCCATTGCCTCTTTTCTTTATTGCTCAGTTTATCCTGAAGAAGATTTTGGCCTCGGTCAGACTGTAGCATGTGTCGGGTGAGCCAGTCATAAGAGGACAGCCGAGACAGATCGGCACTCACACCTGGTACCATCAAACATCTCAAATGTGTCTCTAGTGATTTGTGGTTGACATCACATCCATCTCCTCCTTCCTTTCTTTTCTTAATTAGATTTTTTTTTGTAACATACTTCAACTTCCTCAACTTCTTCCCTCCAAAAAAATGATCTTCCCGATATTCCCTATCTCCGGCCCATTCACAAGGCAGTTGCACCCAGCCTCTCAATTCTTTTGATTACTCAACGAAGACATAATAAAATATGTCCCGTTGCCTGAGAGCAAGCCAGACCAGAGGTGATGACAGCCTCCAACATCAAATGAGTGGAAATGAAAGGAATCTCAAGGTTTTTTTTTTTTTTTTGGTTAATTAGACCCATAGTTTGGACATCATAAGTGACTTTCATGATCATTCCCAGTTGGCATTGGTTACAGTTATTGCAATGGACCATTGGCAAAGATGATCTTGTTAAGGAATTTAGTCACTTGCCTTCCTATCCAGTCAGTCGGGTTATTACCTCTGCTAAGGAGGTGGTGGAGGTCATGTAGTTGTTATGTCTGTTTGTCTGTCTGTCTGTATGTGAGAAAGACATCTCAAAAAGATCTGAACTGATTCACACGAAACATTATGGTTGGTCCTGAGCCAAGGAAGAGTTTATTTAATATTCATGCCAAATGGCCAAAACATACAGCAGGGACAAACAGAAACGTGACTCAGACCACGTCACAGTTCGCCTCATACACCAGATCATCAGATCCAACAAACTAGACGCACCAGACTATTGGATGAAGGCAAATACCAGATCTGCCTCCTTGGAGGAGATCCACGCTCCACTGGGTGCATTTTTTAGTGGTTACACTTTTGTTTGCACGTTGATTTTTTGTTTCCCGAATCTGAACAAGTTTTCATGTCTTCCTGTAACTCCGAGTCAACACCAGAGGCTACTCAGCCCTGCTTTTTTCACTTTCCCATCTCTCAGAACAGAAATTCTCTCACTTTCATCAGCGCTTCCTCTTACTTTTACCAACGGGCATCTCGTGACTGTTGCTGACCTGTTGCTGATGCAATGCGACCACTGTACACGCCGCAGATTTTGAGCTGGTTAAAATCTGAGCCGAATGTAAATTGTTAAGCCAAATAGAGGCTGACAGGCTTTTCCGTTACCACATCAGGGGAATTTGAACAAGTCATCGCCTCAGTTTGTGCCTCCGACGGCAGCGTTTGTCTAACTTGATCTGTTTGCCTCTCTCCATTGACTTTGCACTCATTCATGCTGCCTCCAAGTTCTGTTTTTGAATTTTGTCCGAACATAAGAGGAATAAGTGGAGCAACTCAGAACTCAGATCAGAGCCGGGAGCCTCTACGGCCCGGTGTTGTGAGCGGTGTTGTGGTTGCCATGGCTACAACATGCCTGCTCTGTTTCCTCAGCGCTTCACGGCATGTAGAGAGAGACCAGCCCAGCAGGTGGGCCGAGCGAGGGAGAGGTACAGTAGGGAGAGCGAGTGAGAGGGTTGTAGAGAGAGGAGACCCGGGGCTGCTAGGAGGCGGGGGGTGTTGCATATCCAGTGGAATCGCTCCAGCCGCTGGGGTAAAAGGAATTAATCAGACAGAATAAATTAGGACATGAAAGGGGAGAGAGAGAGAGAGAGAGCAGCATCCACCCCTCCCTCTGTACTTCCATCCAGTCGTGCAGACATCTAACCACCTTTCCATCAATCCATCCTTCTCTCCAGATGTCCAGCCATTCAGACGTCCACGTTCCTGTCCGTCCGTGTCGATCCAAACATTCATCTATCTGTCCCTCCATTCCCAAATCTACTGCTGCCTTCGTCTCTCCATCCATCCCATCCTCCTCCATCCTCCTCCATCCATTCATCACTCCACCCTCCCCTTCTCTGTCCATCCTGTGTTTGCCCCTTAATCCCTTCATCAACTTCATTTAAATTCAAATGTGCCTTATTGGAATGAAAGAGTACGCACTGCCAAAGCAATAGCAACACATTACAAACACATTCAGTTTGTAATGATGACAATTTTACATGAGCAATAAACGGTCCCACGCTGTTAATCAATCCTTACTCAGTTGCCAAATTTAAGGATCTTTTTTTCACTGATAATGGCCCTGCGATTGCCTCCGTCTCTATATGTGTAGGTCCATGCATGCACTGGACAGCTGCCAGCCTCCAGCTGTTGCTGCTTTGCGTATTTGAATGGATAAGAAGTTTTATGTGGGAAGAAGAAAAAAAAATCAACATCAGTTCCAACATCAAGAGGTCGAAGGGGTTTTTTTATGTTGTACTTGTTGATTTTCATTGGATTTATCAGTCCTCGATAAAGGTCTAGTCTAACAAAGTCAAACAAAGAATTGACTCAACAGATTAACTAATTAATTAGCTGTTGGTATTATATAGAATAATATAAAATGCATCTGTCATGATCACTTTTCAAGGTTCACTTCATTTACTGTAGTTTGACTCAGCCACTGCAGTGTATTAAAAAGTGCAAATCACAGTTTTATTTAGAAAAAAAAAACTGAAGAATGAGCCCAAGCATCATGAAATCGGCTCGGCTGTTAATAAAATCAGAAAAAATGTTTCTAACATGTGGAGGTATCAGGTTGCCACATGACAGCAGCTCCCTCTCTACATCCCCGTGGTCTTTGTCATGACGCAGCGTCAGGACCAGTTTGAAGTCTGCGGGGGTCAAAGGTCGACGCTGTGGACCTTTGGCCTCCTCTGAGATGGAGGACAGTGTGAGTGTGTTGTCAGAGCCTCTGAGAAACTTTAAAGCGCTTCTTCTTTCAGCCAGTGGTCATCAGTGCAGATAAATACTGGTTCCTGGAGCTGTGAGTCGCAATGACCGTAATCTGTGTTGTGAGGAATGGCTGTTTAAACGCTCCCGAGTCGGCCTGCTTGATCTTTCCGAAAGACGATGAAAGGAATGAGCTGATTGGACAGCAGCCTCGGGGCTCTGTTTGTCCCTGATGTCATCTGATGACTTGCCTCTACCAGACTCTGTGTGTGTGTGTGTGTGTATGTGTGTGACCGTGCTTTTTGCTGAAGGGGGTTGACTTGAAGAGCCCCACTTTAAAGAACAACAGCCCTCTTCTTCCTTTTTCTTCACTTTCCTTCTCAATGCCTCTTCCTTCCTCTTCCTGCGTGCCTCCAGTCCTGAAGTGGAGGAGAGAAACTGGGAATTACAGAGGCTAAAGACAAAATCCCACTGCGTATATAAAGTAATTTTAAAAAGCGATTACAGTGATCCTGTCACTCGGGGCTGCTGTAAATATTTACAGGAATATTGGACACAACTTGACATTATAGACCCAGTATCTATGTTCTTGTGCGCTTCTGTCTCTTTAAACAAAGCAATTCACTAAATCCAACTACAGCTGACAGAAAATCAACATTAAAGCACTCAAAACAATGTTTAAAAACTATTGTTGCTGATGTACTTTGTATTTTCATTTTGTTGGCAGGTGTTTTTCACATGTTTTTCACATTCTTTCAACAAACATCCAGGGGAGAATATCATAGAAGATAGAGGGATTCCTCAAAAACGGCACCCTCAATAGTCCATAATGAGCCACAGCATGTAACTCACTCTTTTGTCCAAAGGCATTCTGCGAAATTTAGGAAATGACTAATTAAGGTACTGTAGAGGTGGATGTGGCAGGTTGGGGAAAGTGGAGACACCAAAAAAAAAAAAAAAAAAAAAAAAAAAAAGTAAATTGAAACATTTCAAATCACAAAATAACTCCTGGAATGTAGCAAACATCACACAATGATTATTTCTAACAGTATAATTTAAATTTTACATCGTCAAACACTTGAGTATCCACTTTGAATTAATAAAAGCCATCGCTATTATTATTATTATCATATAGTATGCCTATTATTAGTGTTATTATTACTTTTGCTAGTAAAGAGCAGCCACAGCCATATCATTCCCACACCAAGTGGAGTGTGATAATATTATGAAGATGCATTCATCGGGGCTGATGTATATGCTTTAATGAGCGTGGAGTTCACGGCTCCTTTGAAGTGCAGTCACAGCACCTCCACCCTTCGGGGGCCTTTGATGTCCCCACTGTTGGTAAAGGCCGCTGTAAGTGAACGTTGTGTAAAGACGGACAATCGCTGGGTTACAGCGCTTCAGCCCAGCTGTGCGACAAACACACACATACACACACACAGGCTGAGCCCAACATACACACACAACAACGTTTAGACCACAACAGTGAGACTCTAGTGAGTTTCTTAGAAAATGGTATGGAAGTTTAATGACCTTTTGACCTGTTTTACTGTCGGTCACTGTCACCACTGAACCAGGACAGCCAGGTTTTACTCTAACATCAACTCAGGAGTATGCACTGGTACAGTGTCTTTAACAGCATTTCAGCTGTTTATGTTTTGAGTGATAAAATACAGAAAGAATTTTTGGAAAAAAAAAATACAAGTTTATGCAAAAACCGACCTCCCAGCAGTCATTTAAGTCAACAAATTTTTCCTCTGTGAGGGGCGTGCAGTTATCAGCAAAAATAGACAGGGGGAAATGATCTGGTGATAGTCATATTGACAGTTTAGCAGCAACATTACATAACTGACAGCTATTAGTACTTTAAGACTCTCTTTTCTTCTTCTGCTTCTTCTCTCTCTCTCTCTAACTCTCTCTCTCTCTCACCCTCTTTCTCTCGCTCTGTTTTTCAGACCACTCATCAAAGCCAAAAAACCAATACTAATGCTAATACCTTTGATTCCAAAGATATAAAAAAAATTACTTTGGCCATTATCAAAGGCAAACTCAATGTAGAGAGATAGGTCGCCGCAGCAGCACTGCTGTCTGTATGGACACACACACACACACACACACACAGTGAGGCAGCCATCACACACAGGTAGAGGTAAGCAGTCTGACATGGACTGTCCAGTGCATACCATTATATGATATAGCAGATATAGCACAGAAAGAAATGAAAAAGAAGAAATAAATACAAATTTGAGGGGAGAAAAATTAACCTCTCACCTCAAAGTAAATGCAAATAAACTTGACCAACTAGGCATTTCCTTATGCATAAACATAATGGATTTGACTACATTTTAATTACATTTATTGTTTAAAAGGTGATAAGATGCAGACATATGCAGAAAACAAAAATCCCCCATCCCAACTTAAAACACAACAGTGAAGTGGATTTGAAAAGTGGATGTGGAAGCCAAAAATGCGCGTAGCCAAAAATGTTCCTTCAGGGTCGAGGGAGGTTAAGGCCATTCAGCGCGCTCTGCACACCAGGCTTTTCTTTTTGCATAGCGTTCAACGCTCCCGTAACACACAACCGCCTCGGGAAGAGGCTATTTTGATACAAACATCAAAGCAACAGATCAGACAGAAAGCACCGTGCACGTGAATTGAACTAGTGCCCCCGAGTGCAGGGAGCATGTAAGCTGATTGAGTCGTCTGCTTCCACAAAACTTGACTCAACCTCATAACAGTTGGGTCAGATGTAGAGTCTGTCATGTAAGAACGCTTTGTCAATGGCCTGATTGCAGCACAAACACACACACACAGGAAGCACATGACAATCACAAGCATTACTAGAAACATATGCAAGATAACAGTGTATATGTGTTAATAAGCATACATTCCTACATATCTGTGTATGCACACACACGAGTCACATGCACTCATAGAAACTTACATGCATGGTAACTGCAAAGATGTGTTGTTGAAAATCAGCAGCAGCATTCGGCGTCTTGAAATCTGACCCATTTCATGTTGAAACTGTATAGACAATATATATATAAGCTGTGTACTTTCTCCCCATGTGATTAGCAGGACGTGTCTGTATGAAACACTGTGCGAAGAAAAGTCAAATTTGGAAAAATCATGTCGAGTGGGCTAAGTAAATGAGTAAAGTTGGGGAGAGACAGTTTCATCAGATGGGCTGGGAAAAGGGACTGGTTACAAATATGCCCTGATGTCCTGGAGCTAAAACTGAAGGGAGCTTATTTCATTTCATGGCTACTTTAAGAATTTCTGTATGGTAACCTATGGGCAAGGCATTCAACCCCAGACTAGTTGTTTAATGTGTGTATAGCAGGGCTTAGTCAACCTCTCCTTGGTGAATGAAAAAGTCCTGACAGATAGACGTAGTTTTTTTACACCACACGTCTCTGCTGAGATACACACCTTACATGCATTAGTAGTTGCTTCGGAGGAGTGCATCTGTAAGAGCTCGGCTGGGTTTTTGTTTGTTTGCATGGGCAGCTGCTTGTCATGCACAGATCTCAGGGGAATTACAGCGCACATTGTTTAGGCGGCACGGAGCCCCTGATGCGCTGAAAATGACAGTAAATAGTTCAGTGGTCAACGTATGAAATAAATGCTTTGTTCAGTAATACATTTGGTTACTGCAACATTTTGGTGTTAACAGGTAGAGTTTTTTTTTTTTTTTTTTTTTTTTAGGCCAGTGTAGATTTACTCCGTCCAATCATGTGTCACCCACCCTCCCACCCCTCCAACAAAGCACCTAGAAAGCGCTGGTGCACTTGTTACTTCCTGAGCTGAGTATTTATAGATGGATAGATAAGCATGCTTCTTTACTGCAGGAGTATTTTTAAAAGCTGCTCTAGCCAGTGCTCAGAATATCGTTTGACGTGACGTCAGGAAGCTGCACACAAAGCGCAAATGTTGACCAACCTGGTTGTTCTATACCAAAAGGACGCCAAAGAGGCAAGAGAGGCGAAAGAGCAAAAGTTGGTGAGTCCCAATTTTTTCTAGATTTGTCACCGTCCTGCAGGTGGAGACGTGCACAATAGCTGACACCAAAATTGGCTGATAACACAGGCATTTTATTTAAATACATTTTGAAAGTGTAGCTTTTAGTGAGAATTGTGATTTCCTCTGGGGGAATCAGTGGCTAACTTCGTGCAATACTGCATATGAAAGCGGCACTTTGGAAACACGTCACTGCAGGGTTTTTTCATGTGTGCCGGCATTTCCCATTTTGGCACATGGTTTGGTATTTAGGCTTAGCCGGTGAGTGAAAGCTGTCCTCAGCAGCCGCAGAGGAAAGGTTTCACAATGAGTGAGTGATAGACAAACTCAGTCATCTCAGCATGGGCCCAGGACCACATAACCTACCGATGGAATTGAAGTCACTTTGGGGATCTTTTAGAAGAAAGCCAAAGCTCTGAGGCCTGGCGTTTCCTTCCCTCATATAGTAGGCAGGAAGAGATTCTCCAAAAGGTCACTCTGATGTTTTTATATGTTTTTTTCTTTCTTGATGATTGGGTAAAGCCTTCATCCCAGACCACAGCCACTAGATAAATCAGGTCAGATAACCACAGTCGTAGAGGTTTGACATTTCACACACTGAAAACAATCCCAGCCGGATCGTCTTAGAATATATGCGAACATTTCCGGCACAGAGAAGGCTTGGTGCCTTTTTATTTTATTTTTTTTTTTAAACATTGCCGTTATCAAACCACTTGAATTCTTGGTTCTGCTAACTCGTTCCCACAAGAGAGACAAATATGGCTGCGGCCTGAAGAAGCTCTAGTATCTATTGTTTTAGTAAACCAAAGACTGGAGGAAGTGTATCTCAGAGAGGATTTACGTCCTTTGTGGTCAGCTCATTTCCTCCCTATGTTCCCCGTGTCAATATTTTTGTTACGGATGATTATCCCTTGTGTCATAAACAAGTAGGCCGTTAATTTTGGAATATCTGATAGAAATAAACAAGTACACCATTAATTAGTGCTGTTAAGGAACAATCATTAGAGGCTGTATCTGCAGCGTGGAAGCCTCACTGCATTGTTGTATTCAGACAAGAGAGAGCTGCCAGCCTGCCTGTCTGTCTGGCTTTCTGCACTCATTAGGAGAGTGATAACTCATCTCTAAATGCCACTGTGCTGCTTGGGGTTGACTTTTCACTCAGTGTGTTTTTTCACCCACATCCACGGCCCAGGGCCAGAGACAACACACTGAAGCATCATCTCATCAAAAGCTTAGAGGTTTTCTCACAGCAGAGCTCAATCTGCATCAGTCTCAGTCCTGCTTGCATTGTTCTGTGCACTTTCCAGTCTCTTTTCACCAAGTCTGGCCAGTAATAGAGCTACTAGCAGGAATATTTCCTCATGTAAAGCATTAAACATTAAACATTGATCGTCCAGAGGGTCCCAAACTGGGGTCCAGGGGCCACTGGGAGTCCTTGAGAGGGTGGCAGGATGGTTCCCAGCATAAGTAGGAATAGGTTCAGGTCAATTTTATGATATTCCTCAGAGGCTGGAACAACAAGGGAATCCTCTCCAGTTGGGGTACGCGGTCGACTGTGCATCAGTTTTTTTGCTCTTTTCTCTGTTCATAACATTATAAACCTGCTACTTTAGTTTTTTTTCTGCTAGTCAGATGAAGAAAGTAATTGGAAGACATTACCTTGGGCTCTGTTAACTTCCATTTGTCATTCATTTTGACACTTTACAAACTAATTGATTCATCAATCAATAAAAGAGATACATTCATTGAAAACAATGATTAGTTGCAGCCCTACTACTATTCCTACTACTTCCACCAGCACTTCCTCCTCTACTGCTACTACTGTTATTTTATTATGAATATTTGTAGTAATATTTGTAGTAGTCATGGTGATGGTAGTAAAGTAAGTGTAGAGAATGGACTGCCTTGTGCTGTTAAACCAAAAAAAAGGAAATGTGGTACTGTTTCCTGTTTATTTCAGCTGCACGTCTGACAAATAATACTCACCTCTGGTCAGATGATTATAATAATAGTTATAATACCTTTACCACTAGCACCACTAATAATAATTATATTAAAAATACGTCTACAGCTACCACCATGTCTGCCTTTGCTGCTGTTTTCTTGTTTCTAATGTTATTGTTAGAAGTAGTGCAAGCAGTAGAAGTGCTAATAGTAATTGTGGTGGCTGTGGTAATAAAGCAACTGAAGTGGGTCCTTAAACAAAAAGGGTGATAATAATGAGGGTGTGAATGGTGAATGCAGATTCGATTTAGATGCATCAGGGTTCTCTCGATGCAGAAAATGTTCTCTGGCTTCACGTATGCGACCTGGAGCACACTGAGATTCTCCAGCTTACACCCAAACACATCACTCACGCTCCTATTTTATCTTCAATCGGTTTCTTGACCTTGCAAAACATACGCTTTGGGTTTGGAATCAAGTCTATGTTGGTTTCATAGTTTCTAATAGCTAATAGTCCCAGATGCAAATTACCTCTAAAATTTAATCACTTGTTAATGTGGGCCAATGTCTGTCTGGCTCCCAAATTTCATGTAAATGTGTTCAGATATTTTTGAGATTTTCCAGATCTGACAAACTAACAGAGAGGAAAACATAACCCCTTTGGCAGAGGTAAAACACTAGACTCATCACTGTATGCTAATATTAATTTTAGGTTGAATGTTTTAGTATGCACAGTCATGCATATGTGCCGTGCATATGCGTACACATGCACACACGCACACACACACACGCACGCACATGCACACACACACAAAGCTGTTCTGTTACTAAGGAGTAGTGGTTTCTGATTCATCATGGCCGCAGCCCAGATGTTCCAGTGGTCTGTGGTGGCATTGGACGATGGTGTGTGTGTGTGTGTGTGTGTGTGTGTGTGTGTTCTCAGGCGTGTCCTTCTGTGCCTATATGACTGTGCACTTCTGCATCTGTGCGTTCATGCATGCATACGAGCATCTGCAAGTGTGTGTGCGTGAGTCTGTGCATGTGTGTGTGATTGGGGAGTGGGCGGGCTCACAAGGAGGGGAGGTGTGTGTGTGTGTGTGTGTGTGTGTGTAGGGGGGAGGGGGGGGGGGTACTCTTTTTAAACATAGCTGCGTTGTTATGGTTGCCTGGGCTTTGATGTTGTCCAAACCTCCAACTAAGAGGCTCTCATTTTGGGCTCCTGACTCTGGAGAAGGCAATGACTTCCAGATTGGGAGTCCTACTCACTGAGAGGGGGGGCGGGGGGGTCACCCTGGTGGTGCTAGTGGTGCTTCAAGGGGAGGAGGAGGAGGAGCTGTGATGGAGGATGTACACAAGAGTAGATGATGGAGGTTGAAGCACAAAAACCCAAATTCTCTTGTACAGGCCAAATTCCTCCCCTCAGACATATATATATATATATATATATATATATATATATATATATACATATCATATATGTCAATTTTTGTATAGAGACTAAAAGTTTGCTGATTGCTTTCTGAAATGTTGCATCTGTTTTCTCCAAAAAGGTAACCCTTGCATGGTACACTGTTACAGATTTCCTTTCCAAAACCATCTTAATGAAGATGCTTGTGGGATTGTAAAGATCTGTTTTGACATAAAATGTTAGGAGGAGGTGTGTGGACTGTTTTTAGATGGCAGCCTGGAGGGGATCATGTGTTTAGTCATGTGTATCTGTCCATTTGTGTGTGTGTGTCTTTGTGATTGTTTGTGTTTTTTGTACACGGTTATGACTGTGTGACTGAGGACGTCTCGTGGTTATGATGATTCAAAATCTTTGAAAACCTGGTTTACCAGTCTGTTTTGGAAATTGTCTCCATATAGTCTGCTCTGGTCACCGTTTGATAACATGCTCTGCATACTGTGTCCCCTTCATGCCACTACTAACATGCAGACACGCTGGACTCACAGCCTGACCAGCTGTTCCTGTTTCACCCCCCACACGCCCCCAGAGACGCCTGGTGGAGATGTGCACTCTGCTCTAAATTGTTACTGTCATATCTGTCTGGCATCTGAGCGTCTGATTGGTTGTGCACGCTGTTTCTTTTGTTGTTGATGAGTACAGCCGACCCCCCCAAGCCCTCCCCAAGGTGGACATATAGAGTTTTTGAAATGAAATTTTTAGTTGTATCTTGTTAAAAACTTCTGCTTCAGCACTGAAATATTTTTATATTAACTATGGCTGTTGTTTTGAAGTAGAACTGAGTGATACGGTCAGATTAGATTTGATTCGATTCGGTTGTTAATGACCACACCGCTGAAGGAATTTGTTTTTCAATACAGCACGATTCCAGCATTAAATGCCAACATATCAATATATTAAACCAAGTGTATTGTAACATCGTTATGGAGTCATATTGCACAGCCTTTATCAATAATGTGACAATACTGAGGTATAAGTTTACACAATAGAAAATTCTAAACATCAAGCATTATCATTTATTATCATTACTAGTCAGCTCAAGGCATTTATTTCTCAGCAACTTTAAAACCAAGTTGTGTCACAGTGTTACAATGACCCAGTTCCAGATAATGTCTAATCTCAGATCGCTTTTAACTTTAGTAATGTAACAATATTATTAATACTACTCTGCTGAAGGCTGCAAGTCTCCTTCCTGTCAAAATTAGGCTCAAGTAAAAGCACGGTGTTATTTATGAGACCTTGCTCATACAAAAGAGAAAAGGTTGTCTGTCGAAGAAGAAAACTCTCATTCTCAGAAACCCAACACTAAACTTTGTCTTTTCAAACAAAGACAGAAACCTTGTCTTTTCAGGCTTCTTTTTTAATTGAATCACGTTCTGTTTTCTTAGTCATACAGAACACTTTCACAATTGCTCTCGTATGCAACAAAGCTAAGGTATTTCTCAGAACTGTGCTGAGTTTTTTTTTCTTTTTCTTTTTCGTTTTTGTTACTTTATGTAGTTTTTGTGTTGACTACATGTAGAATCTCCCTTCTGGGGTTTGATAAAGTCTGATCTGGGCTAATGAGGGTTCTAATCTAATACCAGTCTAATCTAATACTTGTCTAATCTAATGTCGGTCTAATCTAGGCCAGGAGTTTGCATGGGATCAAATGCAGAGTGAGATTCTCAGGTCCGCCACGTCATTCTACACAGTTTTTCCCCTTTTTATCCTCTTCATTCTATTTCTATATTTTTTTCTCCTTGCTTCTCTTTTTTTCTTTCTTTCGCTCTCTTTCTCTCTCTGCAGACAGGTGTGGGGACTTTTACCGCAATTTTAGACTCTGCTTTTTTCCCTCTGTTCACATGCAAACCCCAGTGTGTGTGTGTGTGTGTGTGTGAGTGTGGGTGTGTGTGTGTGTGAGTGTGTGTGTGTGCATGTGTGTGTGTGTGTTCCTGATTCCTGGATCTTTGTCTTCCATACCTGAAAAGCTGACCCTGCAATCTGACCTCTCTGAGGAAACTTCATTGTGCAGCAAATTATGCTTTTGAGGCTTTGTAAGACTAGAAAATATGTGAAAAATTCCACCTCTAACTACCTTGACATATGACATCTGTTACATTTTGTAAACTAACCTTTGAAGTAACAGTTTTTCTTCACTGAACCATTGCTGAAATCGTTGCTGAAATCCAGACTGGATGAGTAGCCACATCTCCAGCTTTCTATCTTGCGTTAAAATCAAGTTCAGTCGCCATTTCCTACACGGTTGCAGGAAAATGTCAAGAGTGATATGCATATGAAATATGGCAGTAATGATCGATGCTATAGGGGAACGGGTCAGTCTGTGCTGACATGGTTGAGCACAAATGAAGCCACAGCGCCAGCCGATAATAAACGTGTCCTTGACACTGGCCAAGGGTGCAGATTAAGTTGTTTTTCTTGCCTTTGAAGCTGCTTCATGGAGAACTTAAGGGTGACGTAACTTCAGCTGGTCCTGTACAAGTCAGTAGGTGGGGCAAGGCACTAACACTGTCGGGGTTTTGGGTTTGATTCCCATGCATGAGAAAATAAATGCACTGATGGTGCTTTTAGACACTGTGGATCAAAGTTTCATATTTTCATGTGTTCATGTGTCATATTCTTGTCTTTACATTGGACAGGCTTTGTCTCAATCCACTTTAAATTGTGCATGAAGTTCAACAGGTTTTCAAACAAACTCAGCAGGTTCTGATTGGTGGACAGAACCTCAAGAGAAGTTAAAAACACAAGCAGCATAATACTCTTTTCATCAGGGCTGTATGATCCTGTAAAAAAAAATAATAATAATGAGATTATTTTGACAGATACTGCAGCTGCATCATAATTTTCATTGTCTTTGTGGGAAAAAATGGTAAAATGATGATACTGTGATTATTTTCTGGATGAAACTGTGTAGCCCTGCTCGATATCAGAAATGAATTCTGTTCAGGTTCCTACTTTACTTGACTTTCAATTCAGTCAATCCAGGAAGAAAACATTTTCAAACATTTCACCATGAAAGGGTTCCAGTCTAGAAAAAACACTAGTATTCATAATCATTAATGCCTGAAATGCAGTTTCAGTTTCCATTTTGAATGGAACCAAACTAAAGTTTAACAGCCAAAGCACTGAAACCAAAATACCAAAAGGATTTAATGACAGCATGCCACGTATTCATTTTGAAAAACCACTGATACCTGGAATTTATTAATAAGTATTTTAAGGATGACATCATCCCCCAAAGTGTTAGCATCTCAGGTCTTAAGCCTGTATAATATTCTGCGTGCTTCACATCCAAGTGAGCACTTATTTCCTCAGAGATGTCATCAGTCGTTTTCATCTCCTCTTTGTTTTTTTTCAGCTGGTGGATATCAGTCGTTGAAGCGAAACTCGTCAGCCCGGAACAGTTCATTTACCGATGCCGAGTGATTCACAAACTAAAACAAGATTTATTTATGAATGGCTGTTTTCATTTTATCAAGTGCTGCTCCGATTCATCTGAAAGCAGCATTTCAAAACGCTCCTCCAACACGCTCAGATCTCTTTGTGAGATTTTCTCTCTTTCTGCAGAGCAGCTTGATTGCAGCCACTTGAAAGGACTGCGGACAGGAAGGTGAATCCACCGTTAATTTCCAGCAACTGTCCCCATTTTATTTATTTCCGCCACAACAGGGGAAGGTGATTGTCGGAGAGAGAGTGTGTTTAATGTCCCATCTCCGTGAAATGTGAGATTAAAGACATTAGACTCAAAGCCCGCTCGGGGGAGAAAAAAAAGAAAGGACCCTTTAATTTCCGCTTCAGAAATAAAGAGAGACAGATCTACTTAGTGTGTCATCTGAAAACTAAAGAATACATTAGAGGTGGAGTGTTTTATCAGCACTAGGTCCTTCAAATGAAGGTGTGTGTATGTGTGTGTGTGTGCACTTGAGCATGCAACTATGTTTGTTTGCATGCACATGCATTGGAAATCAGTGTGTGTGTGTGTGTGTGTGTGTGTGTGTGTGTGTGTGTGTGTCTGGGTCAAGGTGGAGGGCCATCATTACAACCAAGTGATGTCTGAGATCCCATTAACTCTTGTATTCAGCAGCAGATTCCTGTTCAAACAGAGAGGAGATAAAAGGCAGCAACAATACACTGATAAATCAAAGGCCTTTCAAGTGAAATTAGACTACAGAGAGACTGAGGGGCTACATTACATGTTTTTTTTTTTTTTTTTTGGCTTTTTTTCCGGCGTACTTAAAAAGGTGTTGATATCTAATTGGAATTTTGAAGTAATCACGTTCTTTGAAGTAATTACATCTTTGATGTAATCAACAAACAAGGATTTAAGATTCAGAGTAGACTAAAGTGCTCGGAGTGGGATTGTTTTCTGTCGCTGCGGTTATGTTTGTCTGTAGGTTTCAGTTCATCTGAATGGAAATGTGTGTGCTGAAGTGTAGTTTTCCACACACTAATGTATGTGCAGCGATGCAACGGTAAATACAAAGCTGGATGAACCCTGAGCCTCCAACCTAAATACACAGCAATGCAAATATCCATCTTAACAAGAAGTTTAGACCCATATTCAGTCTGGATCAATATGGAATCAATGTGAAATCAAACTGAATCGCATAAGGGAATCAGTGCCAATAACACTGTAAAAAATCTCCATCCTAAAAACTCACGTTGTCTTAAAATCTTGTTTTCATAAAAACGAGTTGAAAATGAGCCAGTGGCATGAGATAACCCCATTTGCTTCCAGTGCTAATTAACTTGTTTCCTAACTTGTTTCCAGAGTTTTCTTGAATCAAGTGTCATTCTCATGAGACTGGAGGGCTGATCTGCCTCATTCTGCCTTGTTTCAAAATGTAATAGGCTAAAAAAAATCCTAAAAAAAATTCACTGGAAATGAGTTAGATTATTTCATCCCACTGTCAGATTTTTAAGGAAAGCAAGATTTTAAGACTGTGTTTGACTTGTTAAGATGGAGAGATTTTTTTTGCAGTGCTGGTATTGGCACTGATGTCCTTGTATAATTCAGTTTGATTTCATATTGATTCATGAAGTTACCACATCAAATTTTGCATCTTCCATAAAGCTTGTCGTTACCGTCATGAATTTAAATCCAAAATGCGTCAAGACTTTTGACGTCAGCACTTAAGAGTTGGCGTTTGTTCACTCGTTCAAGACGTGCGTTAACTTGGTCAGATGAGTTTCCGTAGGCTCGTAGGTCAGTAGACGACATCGGCATGAGAGGAGGCACGTTTCAAATACCATTTCACAAAAATCCTCACAAATCCACTTTAAAAAAAGGCACGGATAAAAGATCAGTCACAGGATTTAAGAGCTGCGATTGGATTGTTCAAATGAAGATCATGATTAATCGGAAAACTGACATTTTTACCCAGGGCTAGTCATCGCAATTAAGGTACACTAATTATATCATGCAGTTTTAGATTTAAAGATCCTGTCTTCATACCTTACATTAGATTTTACTTAATTATAGGCTATACCATGAATTCATTTTGTGAAGTTTTATGTCTGCCTGCAAAAGTAAGTAAATTCCACTCCCGGCTGAGCTGCACTGAGGTGCCCTTTGTTTTTGAGCGTGCACCTGAATGCACCTCCTTGTTACCAACAACAAGCTGTGTGTTTCCAATTCAGGCGATGCCGTAGACGTTATTCAATCTTGTGTGACTGTGTGTGTGTCCCACTTAACGCGTGTACACACTCGCCTGTTTCAGCTCCACACTCGAAGTAAAGGTAATTATGTGGAAGTTTTGTGTGTGTGAGTGTGTGTGGTGGTGGATAGGGGTGGATGGGGGGGGGTATTTTTTTTTAAATAGAGAGGTTGATAATTATAGGTTAAATGAGTGCTCTCAGTCAGCCTCCCTGAGTGTGTGTAAAAAAAGGAAGGCGCAGCGAAAGCCACTTCAAGGCCGGCTAATTACCCCGAGGAAGAGAGGAAACATAAATGGACGATTTTGCGGCTATAATGTTACAGCAAAACGGCTACATCGACCTCAGCACGTGAAACAGAGCCACAGCTACTTCTAAAGGCTCCCAGCAGGTCTGCGCAGATGTGTGTGTGCGTGTGTGTGTGTGTGTGTGTGTGTGTGTATACATCCATATGTGCAAAACCTGTCAAGAGAATGAATATGTGGTTGTGCGTGTCTGCACATGTGCAGAAAACATTAACTGAGTGCGATTCTGCGCTTGTGTGTGCGTGTTTATGTGTGTAACATGTGCATGTCTGTATCTCAAATCCAATCAAACCTTTGCACAATTCAGGTTTTTTTCTTCAGCGGTTTTATTTTTTCCTCTTTTTGTAGTTGCTTTCTCAGTCATTCTCGCCTTTTTTTAATGTAATGTGCTTGAAAACTTCATTTGGCGCTGTACTGAGCTTTATTTGAACATTCATACTCATACAACAGAGGGCTTTGTTAACCATCTGAGACACAGCTAGAGGCATTCATACAGCAGTGATAAATACATTAAACATTAAAAAAAAAAAAAATAACACCTCACTGGGGCTGTGCATAACCACATTTCTTCAAGGTTGACTGATCAGTGGTTTGTTGAAACGATTAGTCAACAAGTCGGCTACAAGAAAGGCCAGAATTTCGAACAGCCTGCATTGTGGACAGGCAAGAATCAAGAAGCTTCTAAGCATCTTAATAACAAAATCTCAAATTCTCCTTACATTAAGAAGAAAGGCAAGTCTCTCTAGCCTATGCCTCTATTTTTTATCATAGACGTGCGCTCTGTAAAAAAAAAAAAATATTCCTCTCAAGTCAGTTTGTTTCATCTTCACTGGTAAAATCTTGTTTTTCTTCAAATGGGTGGAAAAAATTCTGCCAGTGGGATGAGATAATCCAACTTATTTCCAATGGTAACCATTGATCCCAGAATTATCTTGAATGAAGTGTCATTTTGTGGATGCGAGTGGGCTGATGAGCTTTATTCTGCCTTGTTTCAACATATTTATGCTTGTTTCTTTGCAAAATTCATCAAACAAAACGCTTCCTGAGGCGCTCACAAACACATTGTTTTAAGAAGAACAAGTTAAAAACACTCAAAATGAGACTGAACGACCTGTGAAAATTGAGATGTTTTCCACTGTTTTGGATTTCATCACGTTACAGATAAGACTCCCGATATGTGGTGGAGTTTTTTGAAGCAGTACACCTCCATCTCTGGGTACAGGTTATTGTGAATGCAGAGCACCTCAGCACCCCCATGCATGCACCCCACCCCACCCCACCCCGCGCACCCCCTGCACACCCCACCCGAAAACCTCTGCACCGTCCCGCCCCTTCGGCCCTTCGGTGCAAAGGCAGGCCGTTTTGTTTTCATGTGTCTTGACATTAAAAGCGGTTTAGCGGTTTGATCTTAGCTCCACAGCTAGCCGTGTAGCATACATGAGAGGCTCGTGTGCGTGTGTGTGTGCGTAAGAGTGTGTGTGTGTTGGCACATATGTGCGTTTATGGCTGGTGAGAGAGAGTTTAAGATGTTGATGTAATCAGGTGGGGATAGGAAAGGAACTGTTGAAAAGTGTACACTGAGTGTGTGTGTATGTGTGTGTGTGTGTGTGCAATGTGGAGCAAGAGTGTGTGGAAGCTCTGCCTTAAAGTGATAAGGTATTCACTTTGTAACTCAGCAGGAGGCCCAGCAAGTAGCACCAGATCTGCTCGTCTGTAGTGGTGATGTTAGAGGCTTCACACACACTCACACACACACATACACATGCAGATACACATGGACATACAGGCATGTAAAAAAAAAACTGTTTTAACACACACACACATATATATATATATATATATATATCCACCCACTCAGAATACACTCACATGTCTGCACTCAAATGCACACAAATGCACATATTCATACTCATGTCTTTATATAAACAAATACAATGCATGCACACACACATTCTCACATGCATATCCACACGTGCACACACACACACACTTGGACTGGTTCAGATATACGCAGTGGATGTGGGTCCGAGGCCGGTGGCTCAGCAAACCGCTGTGACATATCGTATGTCAGCCGGCATGCTGGGAGCATTAGCAATAACTGGATTTCACGTGAGTTATTGAAAGCCATTTGTAAACAGAAACATGAAAGCAAACAAGCTCGCACGCAGCCCGCCTTGATCATCAAAGGCCTATCGATCAAATGCCCCCCCCCTCCCATCCCTCCCCGCCCCGCCCCGCCTCGCTCCCACTGAGGACCAATGGGAGCAGAGCACAGCCCGTCTGTGTGTTCCAAGCCAGCCTCAAAATGACAGTCAAACGCTTTTCCTTTCTTTCTGCCTCTTTCTCTTTCTCTTTCTCTCTCTGCGTGTGCGTCTGTGTGTACATGTGTACTGCATGTGTGTGTGTGTGTGTGTGTGTGTGTGTGTGTGTGTGTCCCCTTGCATTTTTTCTTTATTTCGGAGTTGAGAGGAGTAAATGTCCTCACAGGGACAGAAAGATGTGGAAGAACTTCCAAAGTGGAAACATTTTGTCATTCGCTTTATCTCGAAACACTGCGATGTGTCAAGCCACCGGACATCTAAACCTTTCAAAAGTTATTTTACAGTTTATTTATTCACTTATTTATGTATTTAGCAAGGTTTTGTTTTGTGTAACGATGTGATTGTGCATGTTTTATCAGCTAAAAAAAAACATAATATTGAATAAGAAAAATAACCATCCCAAGTTCTGTGACTATTTATTTATTTTAGAAAATAAAAAAACAATAATAATAACAATAATAATCTTGTATCCTGAATTATTTTCATCTCTTCAAAATGTCGTTTTTAATTCCCTAATTAATTTCAATTCCCTGCATAAATGAGAGATATTACACCTCAAATATATCAGTGAATCAGTGCTTAATAACAGTAATAATAATCATGATAATACTTACAGTAATGAAAAATTCCATCTTGATATATTTAAATTACCAAGCCATAATAATAATAATAATAATTATTATTATTATCATTATTATTATTATTATTATTATTATTATTATTATTTTTATTATTATTATCATTATTACTACTACTACTACTACTACTACTATTATTTACCAGTTGTAGTCGTATTAGTATCATCATCTGTATTGTCTGTGGGTCAGGAAAATGTGAAATATGAGTGCTCAACATTATTAGTGATTAGTGATTATTGGGTGATTGATCAGCGGCTGGTTGTGTGTTTGCAGTCCAACAAGGTGTCGGTGGTGCAGCAGTCACACGGGATGCACCCGCTGACGTCGCTGCTGCCCTACAGCAACGAGCACTTCAGCCCGAGTCCACCACACCTGCCCACAGACATGAGCCAGAAGACAGGTGAGTGCACACACACACACACACACACACACACACACACACACACACACACACACACAGGTATTCAACCAGACATTCAAAAGAGCAGGACGTACAAGAGCACATATACCTGCAGACATGCACACACACACACAACAACAACAACTGTTAGCCTACAACAGATCACACACACATATGGATGGAGCGCGCAGACACACACACACACATACACACATAAACACAGCTGAACATACACTCTTTGTTGAATTTCTGATGTTGAAATGTTGAAATCTAGCAAGAAACATTCAAATAGAGGCTGAGCACACACAGGAAAACAAACACATACACACACAAATAAACACACACACACACACACACACACACACACACACACACACACACCATTACACTGTTGTTGAATTGTTGCACACTGAGCGCTGTGCTGACGACACGTCATACACACACGTGCAATACACTCTTGTTACTGAACTCTCTTGCTCTTTCTTTTTCTACCCAAATACACACGCGCGCACGCACACACACACACACACACACACACACACACACACACACACACACACACACACACACACACACACACACACACTGAAGCATGCACACCGTGTGTGAAGTGGCAACAACTGCTCAATGAGCCTCTGGCGGTCCCACTAACGCTCTGAAGTGGCCCAAACCTCTGGGGGGAACACCAGTCACAGACACACACACACACACACACACACACACACACACAGGGATGGAAACGATTAGGGTGACAATCACACAAGTCATCTCAGCAGCACACACAAGGTTCTCCTTAGTGAACACTGTGCACACCGACACACACTGTGCTCTCTGAGCCATGCGCAAACACACACACACACACACACACACTGCTATATGCTATTTCACTCGCACACTCACATTTGCACACAAATTTCACCACTCCGATGGAGTTCATCATGAATCATCATCATAAATCATTTCAGAGTCAGAATGATGATTAAACAAAAGTAATCATGAAGACAGTTATGATATAGGAAAACAACTAAAGGTAGAAAAAACTTCAAAATAAGATTATCAACCTTTTTTACACAGAGCTAAAATCCCACTCCCATCCGGGACGTCCCGGGTTCTCAACCCTGCAGTAGCCCCATGTAATCATCGGCTTCGACTCTGGCCAGCAGAGACGTAAACAGGTCACCCCCTCAGTTGTGACCCGTGTAGGCGTGATGATACGGGACCTGCTTTACATTTGAAGGAGGCAGTGCGGACCTCATAACTTAAACTTATGTAATATGATAAATTACCAATAAATCACCACCTTTTGGACTGGACTCTGACTGATGTTTGCAATGTAGCTGTAATGAGAGGCCGCGGCCATCGCTCATTACAGCATGAGAGAAAATGGTGTGTTTCAGTCGGGATAAAAGATTGTGATACAAGTTCACCAGGAGGTGCAATGTGTACAGGGCTTATGCCTATGTAAACACTGTCACACACTTTTTTTAAAAAAGAAAAATTAATAATCAAGAGAAATAATTATTAAAGTCCAGACTGAGCCACTAATGTAACAAATAAGTGGAAGAATATGCATAACACATAAGAAATCATCGTAGTTTACAAATGACCCCCACCCCCCAAAAAAATGTTGTTGCTTCTGGTAAAAGTGGTGCTCTTTCTTCGATTTTACTTCTACTTAAGGAACATTGACCTGATGGCAGGAGGTGTGCGTGTCCATGTGTGTGTGTGTTTGTGTGTGAGTAAAACAACATAATGATAATGATAATCCAGTGATTTTGACAGCGGCAATGACAATAAACACTTTTATTCAATATCCGACCCAGAGAGGAGGAAACAGGCGAAACGAGAGAGGAAAAAGGCAAAAGCAAAAGAAAGGAGCAACAAAAGTTGAAATAGAAAAGTAGGAATAGAGAGAGGGGGAAAGGGGGGCAAACATGCAGAGAAGGAAAACAAAAGTGTGTGTAGAGCAGACAGACAAAACTCTTATTAGATATTAGAGCAGCTCAGGCGATCTCCTTCCTGCTCCGGCTGGAATTCCCCTTTTCCTACAGCCTCATTTTCCTCGTCTGGGCTCCACTTAATGCGTGTGTGTGTGTGTGTGTGTGTCCATGGCTGACGCTAGCACAGTGACTCAGCCCCTAATGACAGACTGGGCCACCTGCTCCCAGACCTTCACACACCCACACACACACACACCGCCAACACCTGGCTGCAGTATACAACCTTTCTCACACAGTCTCACCTAAGTTCTGACTAAGTTTCCATTCAAAAACATGTATGCGCACACACACACACACACACACACACACACACACACACACACACACACCTACCTTACTCCTCATATCACTCGTCAGCTGCTCACAGGTAGGGTTTACCTCACCTATGAGGTCTTTTTTTTTACCTACTTACCTCACTGTGTCCTCAAACCGCTGATGTCACCTCAACATGAATCAACAAATTGTTTTTAATCTGCTGACATCAGTTCAGAGGCTGATACGGAGAGACGATCTGAAACATTACGTTTGCGTGACATAACAGACAGCAGGGATTGGCCCACCGGAAACGCAAGAAAAGTTACTTTTTTGCCAGCCAAAAAAAATCATAAAGATTTTCCATGCTAATATGACAAAGTCTAGGTAGTCTAGTTGAATACCAGTCTAGTCTAGTGAACAGCATGAACTGATGGATAAGTGGCGAAACGTCTTCTGGACATATAACTAAGTCCAGCTGACCTGATTCAATTTCCTTGAGATGCCTTTGACTTGGACGCAACAGCAAAAAGTGAAAAATAAAAACAATCAAAAATTCTTAGAGATGCTTATTAATGTAACAGCAGTGCCGTCCGCACAATTTAAAATTTCAGGTGGCACACAGAATTCATTTTGAAGACACACACCTCACATCTGTTTGCACATGAAACTCAAACCATACATCACATCATTAAGTGTGTTAGTGGACAAAAATGACTGATCATCCAGTTTCATCCGTAGAGGTTGACGATACTTCTTTATGTGAGGAATTTAAGTCACTTTTCCTTGATTTGCTACGTGATGCTCACAGCTCTCGGTACTCGATCGGACTGAACTAAGCAGGAATTACCTTTGATGTCGCTGTCCAGATTTTCGTGCAGAAAATAACCATCAACCATTGAAAATAACCAACCGCCATCGATGTGGCTGGACTATCTAAGCTTGTTAGCCACTTTTGCATGAAGCAGCCGTCATTTCGAGATCCTCCTTGTATTCTGGAAACTGCTTTGGCCGGCAAAATCAAGAGCGCACGTTGCTGGTTCCTTTGGAAATGAGGCTCCGGCGGATGTGAGGCTGCGTTTCCTGTCAACTCAGAGACAGAAAAGAAGTGCGGGAGATTTCGTCATCGTATTTGTCAGCCTGTACATGTCCTGTTTACCTCAGCGACCGCGTTACCTCATCTCTCCTCAGCCATTCCTGTGCGCTGATTCAACCTTCTGACCTCACACTGTACTTCACACCTTCAGCCCCACCCAAGTCAATTCGAAAGTGCATCGTCGGCATTAAGGAAGTGTGTTTGAAAACAATGTGTGACCTCAGCAAAACTCGTAGCTAAGACAAGATGTCAGTCACAAATATTGTCGTTCATAAGTGCACGTGTTAAGTGTTCTGTAAATAAAGATTATTGTCACACTCTCACTTTTAGGCTGTCCAGTTAAACTCAAGTGAAAGACTTTGCTCCAAAAGACATATTTACCGTTTGAAAAAGATTGAAACCCACTTTTATAAAATAATCATGCAAGAACAAAATTTACCATTCATATACTTTTATCATGTACACTTTTATATCAAGACTGTCCCATTTTCCATCTGTAGTTTTTATATACACGCTACTGAACATCAGGAAACTGTGAAGGAATTAAAGTATTACTTTGATTTGTCCTAAATAATTCGCTGTCCATGTAGAAGAATCAGATGAAAGTATTAAAAAAAAAATCACGATTTCAGGTTCGGGTTTGTTTATTATCATTCTTACACGTAAAACATATGAATGAAATTTGAACCCTGATCCAGCAGCACACAAGAACAATACTAAACCATAAGTTAAGAGGTTATGTTAAGTGAAGTTAGGATAAAGATAAAAATAAATAATTAATGTAATGGTTAAAATAAGCAGCATGGTACAGAGTTCATGATTCTCACCGCCTCTGGATGAAAGTTACATATCTCGTTCTGCTAAACCAGTCGTCTCGTGAATTTCTGTGTTATAATTCTCTTGGTTTCTAGTTATGTCTGTTGTACTGCTGCTATATGTGAAATATCTATATGGGAATATTGTGGGTGAGAGTGAAAAGATTTTTTTGACAGGATATTTTCCTCGCCCTTGTTGTTATTTTATACCCATTTATTCTGATGGTATCTCTGCAGAATGGCTCGTGCTGCTCGCTCTGTCATGGCTCTTTACAGGGTTTCAGTTTTCTCTGGTCCAGTGATCCCTGAGTGTGCATGTTGACGGTCAGTGTTTGAAAGTGTGGACACATGAAAACAGCCCGGGTCAAGATCAGGGTGGACAGCCGGGTCAAACTTTGCTCTGCCTGCTGTCACCAGTCCAGTGTTTGACACGTATTTGCTCGTTGTGTGGCGTGTCATCAATAAACCTGATGCTGGTGACACAGACTGTTTTCACCGTCCATTCATCTGTAGAGAATTTTTACGATTAATCGATGAATCATTTTAACTATAAAATGTTGAAAAATAACATGTTGTCACCCAAGTGATTCTCAGCATTTATGAAGCTGTAACTCATAAATCTTTGGGTATTTTTTGCTGGATAAACAACTAAAATGATTAATCTATTGTCAAAATTGTAATCAGTCAATTTTCTGACGATCCACTAATCGTGTGGACGTCCTCACACTGTGTAATGATCCTGCGTCCTGTGTGACAGAGGTGTGTCTGGCTGCTGGTGTGTTCTGTTTCTGCTCTAAAACGACACACCACAGCTCTCATTTTAATTTCTCACTTCAGTTTACTTCTGTGTCATTTCCTTCAGCATCTACCTGGATTTTTATTGCTGCTTAAAAACTTTGTGCAACACCTGTGGTTGTAATTCAGCCCCATAATGTCTGCAGCTCAGCCGATCCTCCAAGTTTTGTTCAAAACCACAGAACCTTATTTTAAATTGAAGTAGAGATCCCAAGGTTGCTAAAGACACCAAACATGTCCTATTGAATTATAGAAAAATGGGTATAAAATGATGCACAGGATATCTAGTTCTTTTATATTTGATGTAATGTTGCAGTCATAAAACTATGGCGTGTTGGGTTTGAATATTTCACTCAGTATGAGTGAAATAAGTGTGATGTAGCTTCATGTAGAGGTTGCAACCAGCAAATGCAGAAAATATATATGACATTTTCATTCAGTATGGAAAAATGATCTTCTAACTTTGAAACTACTGAAGGGGAAATCAGAATTCAAGGGGTTAAACCCTGAACAAACTTAATTTCCCCTTAAATTTCCCCTGAAGGGAGCTCAGAGTTTAGAAAAACGCCTTTCTCCGTACCATGCGTCAGCACTTTGGTCATACTCCCATACAATCTGTGCAATGTAGGATTCATCTCTCAGCTATCATGACTTATGTAATTTTTATTTAATTTATTCAATTTAATCAGGAGCACGAAAGATTGTCCTCTGTTTATTTTAAAGTGTCTGCTGAGGAAACAGAGTTCGGGGTTTAACAGCTTCACCTTATGTGGCACCTTATGTTTTTGGTAAAATAAATATTTTCCTAATCCCACTTCTAAATTTAGCTGTGGCGCTGTTGTGGGACATGACAGTGAACGTACAGCCACTGTCACACCTAAGCCCTGCTTTACTTCACCAGCCCTCCCTGATACTATAAGAGACTTAGAGTCAGAAGCTTCCGGTGACACTGACAGGGCCGCGCTGCCAGCTCTTAGTGATGTGGGCGCCGGTCAGCTCTCACAGTCTTGTTTCCTCTGCTTCACTTTGTGTTCTCACACATGGAAAGTATTTTTTATTGCTGGTCCAGACAAGAGAGCAGGGCAGCAGGGTGTGAGGTGAGTAGAGCGATTGTACTTTACTTGCAAAGTTTTGGACAAAATTCCCTTCCTCTAGCTTACCCAGACTGAGACAAGATGTTCAATATCATTTCTACCTCTGTACAACCAGTGAGTCAGTTCCTGTGGGTAGCATTTCCTGTTAGCTTAGCATAAAGACTTGAAGTCTATAGGAGTCACTAGCCTAGCTCCATCAGAGTGAAAAAATGAACTCTTAAGCTGTCTTATTTACATTTACATTTATCATGTGCATTTGAAATACATGTCTTAGAATTTTTTTAATTAAAAAAAAAAAAAAAAAAAAAAAAAGAATCATTTCAGTAGAAGTTGATTTGTGGTGGATCTTCCTCTACCTGCAGCAGTGCTCAGATTGCTGCTCATACACTGACTAAATAAGACAGCTTTGGAGCCGCTGTAAGGTTTGTGTTTTTTCACTTTGACAGAGCTGTGCTAATGACTCCCATAGAGTTCAAGTCTTTATGCTAAGCTAACAAGAATTGCTACTCATAAGAACTGAACCCCTGCAGAGGTGAAAATGGTATCCAACATAAGTCAGAAAAAGGATATTTTGCTGTAAAGGCTGGAGTATTCCCGTGAGCCTCAGGTTCAAACCTGTGTGACAGAAAGCATTATGTAAGAAGGCAGGGAGAGAAATAAGGTGGTGTGTGTCCACAGTGATTAGGGCTGAAATCATGGTTTAGTCATGAATTGTGCAGCACCAAACTATAAACCTACTTCAAATCAAGACTAAGCAAGATTTTGTCATAACGGCAAATTACAGTTTCATTCTTAACTTTGAAACTTGATCAACTTGATTATCCTGTTCCTCCAAAACATTAATCTCCAACACAGACTGATGAGGCACTGACTTGAAAGTGACACCTCAAGTGGATTTACTCTCAAAATTGAAGAATTTCTGAAATGGATGAAGGGAAATAAGAGTTTCTGTAATTCATGGACTAACTCAACACATCTCAATCAATTCATCAACAGTTTTTTGTTGTCATATTTTTTTTTTCCCGTCACGTGTTTGCAGATTTCTTCCAGATGAAATCACACCACCTCCCTCTTCACGGTGGTGGTTTCTGCTTTCTTGGCCTCCAAAATTTAACCAAAATGTTCCATCAACTCAAACTCAAGAGGACAAAGTTGGATTTTTTTTTTTTTTTTTTTTTTTTTTTTTGCTGGGGATTAAGATTAAATGATTTCAAAGTATAGTTTTACTCCAAATTTAGGCAGTGAGTGGCAGCGGGGATATTTTTTTCCTTTTTTTTCTGTTTTTCTGTTTTTTTATAAAGCGTGCTCTACAGTCTTGCTTCAACTCGTTTAAATTTTGGTTGAAGTCACTGCATGTGCGGGCTTCAGTTAAAATTCTGCAACGCAGCTGTGAATCTTTTTAAATATAGGTCTGCTTATTTTGCGCCTAGTTTTACATAAGTGATTAGCACCATTGTGAGATTGAGTGAAACCGTAGTATCCTGGGAGTTCAAGTTTGACTTTCTCTCAGCCAGCTGGTCATTTTGTTCAGTCATCTCTTCAGTCATGTGATCAGACTGAAGTGAAGCGTTACGATGCGAAACATGAGCGGGCCCCGGCCGGTCCAGCGCGCCGTGACGTGGCCTTGACTTGACGTTTCCCAGAGATGACTGTGAGTTCAGACTGTAAGCGGTGTAAAACAGAGAGTGAAAAAGGAGAAATGAGACAGGAGAAAGAGTTAGAAACCAAACTTTGCTTAGTGTCACGGTGTCATGCACAGTATTACACTCACTGTACAGTTTCATCTGGTCTTTGGTTGTTTCGTATGTAAAGCAGAGGTCAAAAGTAACCAGCTCCATCTGCTCGACTTGATGTACGTGAGCAGATTTTTACAGGCCCGCATTTGGAGCAGTTTTACAAGTCTTAGTTCATGTCAGATATTTTCTCCTAATTTTACCTTTTATTTTCTACTGTCTCAAGTAAATTTTGACTTTTACCTCTTTATTGTGGTATTGAGGAGAATGAAATCTGATATTTCCCTTGAGAGTCATAAAGTGCTAGAATATTTTATTACTGTAAAAGTGATCAGCAGTATTTTTTTATTGTTTTCAAATGACTTGAGGAGGATTTAAAAATTTTGAAAAAGTTATTTTCCAGCAAACTTTTGCTCAGCCGTGTGGTGTTTATGCTGACAGAAGTTACAGTTCCTCTACTTGAGTCAAATATCTCAGTGCTCATTTCCCCCCTCTTACTGTAACAAAACACTGCTAGGTTTCTTCTGGGCTTCACCTCCTTTGTGTGTACGGCACAGGCGCTGGCAGACGAGTCATTTAAAGGCTCGCACGCTGCAGCACTTTCACTCTCAGTGGTTATAAACCACCATAACACATAACTGCAGGAATGCTATTTTGAGATCTTCGGCCCTTAGTTTAACACACAGGCGTTCTGATAACGAGATCTCAGAGGGCCAGTTTGACTCAAACCGTTTTCCCTTTGAAGTGCCTCCATGGGGACCGTGAGATAGTTGTTATAGTTGTCATTAGATGGGCGTTTTAAAAGGGGCATTCCAAAGAAAACTGTCCCATTACTGCTGCTGATAATTTCCCCCTTCAGGTTTCCCAACAACAAACTGATTACAGCACAAAAAAAAAAAAAAAAAAAAAAAGCAACTTACAGAAACCAGTGTCACGTTTGCATCAGATGGGAAGTGTGAAAACAACAAGCACACTGACAAGGTGATTACGGACACTTGGTGGTCACTGTGCAGTTATTTATGGAATTTTTTGATGATGAGGTGATTTTGAAACACTATATTAAAAAAAAAAAACTTGCAGTTATTTACTTCAAAATACGTTTGTTTGCAAAATCATATATCCTCATTTTCTATTCATTTTTTCTTAACCATGTTATTCATTATCATGTCAAGGAATGATTCATTTGCATGCATTTATGATGATGAATCCACATCGGTGGTAATGACAGTATTCATTTGGTAAATGCTTTGAGGGCAGGAGGCAGTTTGCTTTATTTCCTTCCAGAGATGCAATCAAGCTGAAGTTGAGTCAGTGCGCTGCCTTCCTGCAGTGTTAACGCACACGTGAAAGATTTACTCCAGCCAGGGTAAACCCCGTCTCCACAAAAGGCAGATAAGCTGAGTGTAGGTGAGCTAAGCCTCCATCACATCCCCGATGAGGACGTCTTAACGCTGAGCCTCGTTACGAGCCTGAGTCTGAAACCGGCTGCTGAGAAAACTCTTCCATGATGTAACCATGAGACATCGACCCGGGACGGGGAGACTCATCGATTTTACACCAGGGAGAGCAGAAAATCCCTTCCACCTCTCCCCTTAGCTCTTTTTAGATATTTTATAGCGACTTAACAATGTGTAGAGGCTTTGTAGTTGCGTCATTTACCTCCTAATAACCATCATGGAGGTCCAGAGGGGAATCAGATGTGCAGAAATAATGTCTAAATATATAACAAGGTTAGAAAAAAGAGATAATATCCCTGCAGCCACTGAATGGAGTAAAGATCAACATGAATGAGATCAGAATGGCTTCAACCATCGATTATTATTGTTGCAACAAAGCCTATGAGAAGCGGCATGAAAATGTCTGTTCACAATAACAAGTTCAGAAGCACATATGGAGTTCCCATATGAATGCATTTTTTTTTTTTTTTTTGTGTCGCTTTGCTCTTATGCTGTCATTCAAGGATCACAGAAATACTATCAAGACTTTGTATTTATTATCTTGTAAAATGTACAGCAACTGTCCTGGTTTCATTTGATTTATTTAAACTTTCTGTAACCAGGCTAACTAGGAACACATAATTTACATATCTTCAAAAAAAATAATAATAATAAAAAAAATTTCCACTCTGGAGAGGGTTTTCCAGAAGCCGTGCTCTCAGCGACCAAAAACACCGTATTTGTCTCGATAGAAAGTTTAAAGAAAGAAAGAAAGAAAGAAGAAGTTGCATTTTCAAAAAAAAACAAAAACAAAAACATAATCTCTATGTGAATATGGTTTTAAAAAACAGACTTTTTGTGCATTTCTCAGTTGAACTGATTACTTTTGAAAAGGTTTCATAAATCCAAGGGTTGTAGGCTTTAACTTTCTCAATGAGACTCAAATGGCCTGAAATGGCTTCCTCTAAGTAAACCATGAAAATCACCTTCGTACACAGATAGATAGATAGATAGATAGATAGATAGATAGATAGATAGATAGATAGATAGATAGATATCATAGCATTATTTTTCCTCATGTATATGAAAACAGAAGTGAGGTGGGATGGAAAAAGTTCGGATAGAGAAGACAGAGAAAGGTAAAAATGAGAAGTCGAGAGGGAGGAATAGGCTGATACGGGCGTGAGACTGAGGGCAAAAGGGGGAAGGGAGAGGATTAGGGAGGTAGGAAGGAGGAGAAGAAAGGGAGGGATGACAGGATAGAAGAAAGGAAAGGAAAGAGAGAGCAGGGAAGTGGAGGCGACAGGAGAGAGGAAGGAAGGAGAAGGAGAGGAGACGAGGGGGAGGAAGGGAGTGGTGAGACAGACGAAAGGGAGGAGCTGAAGGAAGGGAGTGGTGAGACAGGTTGACTGACTGAGTCACATTCCTGTCGTCCAGATTTATAGCGGCCGGGGTCCTGAGACAGGCCCGGAGCCGCGGCCAAATTACAGTCATCTGCAGCATTCCTCCGCTGCAAACACAGGTTAGCAGCCCGGCCACGCTAAGTGCTAGGTGCTGCCTGTTGACAAATGACTTCCTTTGAAGGGCGCAGAGAGAGAGAGGGAGACAGAGAGAGAGAGGGAGAGAGAGAGAGAGAGAGACTGTGTGTTTACTGGTCGAGGGCAGAGATGTGGCTTCAGATGGAAAATGTCATGTTTGCTGTAAGATCATGCTAACTGGAAAGGAGGAAAGAGAAGAGAGGGAAACTTTTTTTATTTTGTGTGTGTGTGTGTGTGTGTGTGTGTGTGTGTGTGTGTGTGTGTGTGTGTGTGCATGTGTGTGTGTGTGTGTGTTCCCACTGTAAACAGGGCCTATAACCTCACCCCCCTGCCATTTTTTTAACATGAGGGAACTTTTTTTTCCCCTCCTGTATGGAGCCCCTGATTTTAAAAAGGTGCTGGTGCAGCATAGAGTAAAACAGTAAAACATGAGTTCCCGGCAATCACACACACACACACACACACACACACACACACACACACACACACACACACACACTCACACTCACACACACACAAACACATTATGACAGGATGGGAACAAGGAGGTGTGTGTGGGTGACTTGTGTTAAGGGTCGACTCTGGGCCATCCACCCTTTCAATGTGTGTGTGTGTGTGTGTGTGTGTGTGTGTGTGTGTGTAAGTAAGCAAGTAAAAGAGGAGACAGACAGACAGATCGCGACATTTAATAAGCGTGTGTGTGACAGAGGAAGCGATTTTGACCTTTTTAGCAGCAGTGTGTGAGATTGAAATGAGAAAAGAGGGATTGCACCGCTTGTAACCAGTTTGTGTGTGTCTGTGTGTGTGTGTGCGTGTGTGTGTCCTCCAGGCGTTCACAGGCCCCAGTCCCAGGACCTCTCAGGCTTCTACTCCCTCCCCCCAGGCGGCGTTGGTCAGATCACTCCCTCCATGGGCTGGTGAGTCAGACACACTCACACACACACACACACACATACACACACACACACACACACACACACACACACACACTTTGATGCACAGACACTCAGTCCTCTGTGTACTTTGTGATGACTTAAAAGGATGAATTAAAGGAAGACACCAGGTTTTGGGGATGTTGACCCATCAGTGAACTCATCAGTGTGTGTGTGTGTGTGTGTGTGTGTGTGTGTGTGTGTGTGTGTGCGCGTGTTCCCGGTGGATCGCTCACTCTGCGCTTTAGGGTTAGCGTTGGACTCTTGAGCACACACCACCGTAAGTGATAGTTGGCGACTCACATTATCTTCAAAGTGAGAAAAAAAGGGAGAAAAAACTTGTAGCAGCCCCAAATCTTAATGCTGAGTAATATTAAAACATTAATTTAAGAAAATATGAGGTGAAAAATATCGTAGCAATTACCAGGGACTACTTTCACTGTTTCAATGGCAAGAGAAGGTGGTAGGTGGTGGGAGACTGTGCACTGCTAAAAATCAGCGTATGAATACATGGTGGCTCAGCTGAAATAGTTCCACAATAATTTCTAATTATCATCTATTCTATTTTCATGACTCCTCATGTCTCCTTTTGTTGTTTTGTTGCTGTACTGATGCTTGTTTTATGAAGAATGTTGTGACTTTATCATTATCATCATTTTACTACTAAAAGATCAGTTATGATGTTATCTCTTATGTTATCCAACACATCAGTCTCTTTAAAAGTTGGCGTTTCCCTTTAACGCACCAACATGTGCCCGACCAAATGTTCACTCTTCAAAACAAAGACTGACCAAAACCACCACTTCCGGAAAAACCGTCTTCTCACAGTTTCCACGGCAGCCACATGAACACAGTCATACGGGATGATCTCAGCTGACACACACACACAAACACACACTCATTCCCTGACCTCGGCCAGTGATCCATACATCACTGTCTCATCTGGTGTCAACACACGCAGTCAAGCCGGCGAACCCAAACTCCCGTTGGCATGGAAACCACGTCCTCTCGCGCTCGCTGCCGCGTCTGTAGGTCGTGTGTTAACCTGTCGCCTCTGGTCAAAACGAGAGGAATGTGGGAAACTGGGACATCTCGAGGGATAGCCGAGTCGTAAAAAACTCTGCAAGAGACACTGTGATGCAGAGGGACAATAAAAACCAACCGCAACATCACCAGGAACAAAAGATGCATTTACTCATCGAGCTTCTTTACTGGGAAAAAAAAAAAAAACTTAAATAGTGAGGAGTCTTGTCTCGACTTGCGTGTCATTTACAGGAAAAGGTCGTGTAAAGGAGGAGTGAAACAGTAACCTGGTGAAATACATGAGGACAAGTCATGTGATCTGCTGCTCAGCTCATTCACTGCCCTCAAATCCAAACAGTCCCTGCTAGGATCAGTGTAGACGGAGTGGATTCTGGGAAACGTAGGCACAACCAAATTGAGCCTTGCCGTGGCACTGTAGTCATTTTCAAATCCTCTGGTCAGAAATATCCGGTAACCACAGCAACCAGAAAGCGTCAAACATGGGTGGCGTTAGGAAGCTGTTTTTTTTTTTTTTTTTTTTTTCACTGTGTCTTATGAAACTATAAAGACCAAATATCAGGAAGTAGATTTTACTCTCTGCTGCTGAAGTAGAAAGCAATCTTTTTTTTTTTTTCTGACATGAAATGTTACAACTCAGAAACTCCCAGTTGTAATTACAGTTTTGAGGTGAGCGTGTGCCACTAGCTCATAAACAAATAAACAGGAAAATGCAATGTACATGTGACGTGCAACTGAAGGAACTATTAGTCTCAAATGAACTCGCAACCAAAGTAGGTGTTATTATATCACACAGTATCATATCAGTATCCCGGAGCCAGTATCGTATCATAGTGTGTGTGTGTGTGTGTGTTTGGCTCTTTCCCCAAGAATTAGACATTGCAAAAGTCGCCTCAGCCTGCATTTATCCTGGATTAGATTTCCCAAACAGCTCCTCTTGGGGACGGAGCAGAAAACGCTCCAGTGGGCGCATGTATCGCTCCTCACATTTAGTGTTTTCTTCGGCTGAATTCAGTTTAGCTGATTGTGGCTCATAATATCGAGCTGGCTGATTGTTAACTCATAATGTCAGGCATCCATTGATTGGTGGATCAGCTACGCAAATCCATTTATTACAACCTCTTATCTCCGCCTGGACGAATGAATATGAATAAATCCCACTCCAGAAACGGTTAAAGGCTTACATCAAATGTCATGGAGATTTGGAATAGAAGCTTTTGTGTGTATTTTTGTACGTGTGTGTATGTGCGTGTGTGTGTGTGTGTGTGCATTTGCTTACATGCATGTCTGTGTCTGTTTTTCATGTTTCTGCAGGACATCTAGCTGTCTCGCTCCAAACGCTCCCCATGTCCCATGATTGTGATTTACAGCCGTTTTATCTTCTTTTCAGACAAGAGCACTTACTATGGATTTTTAATATCATTATTAACAGCTAATCTCCTTTAACCCAGATTATCTGCGTGTCTTGGCTCCTTATAGTGTGTTTCTGTGTTGAGGAGCAGGAGGATAATGAATGGTTAAATGTCAAACAGTGATCTCCCATTGTTTGGACAATAGCCTGGACGCGCCTCCTGTCCCTCCATGACCACCTCCATATGTCCCGCGGCTGTTCAGCTGATCGGTTTGCTGCCTGGGACCAGCAGGGTATCAAGAATTAGTCGTAGATGTATTGTGACTCTCATTCCCCATCAGATTTATAGGGAAGACTGCTGTCAGCGGGATGTTGTGATAACAAATACAACATCTACCCAAAGTTAAAGGGGCGTTAAGTAATCTCCTACTTGCGTCAGCCTCTACTGGTGATCAGGAGGAATTGCAGCAACATCAAAAAGTTTCTTTGGCCCTTGCAGTCCCGCGGAGTTACCTATAATTGACAAAAAGTCACATTTTCACATCGGTGACGAGTGAGCGAGCTAATTGGAGCAGCGATCCAACAGAAACGTCTTGTAAAGAAGTGACATATAATGATGCAAAGCATTGTAATAAAGCTGCTTTGTCGTTTGCTTTTGTTGGCTTGAGAACAAGGACTTTTTTACCCTTAAAAATTGAACTTACTGATCCTTAAAGTGGAAGCTGCTGAAGTGCAGAGCAGTCATGGGTCTTGTTTTTTGCTGAGGCCATTTGTGTCTCATGGCATATATGATAGATAAGGTTGTCTTTTGCTGAAATGCAAAGTATGATAGCTGTTCCCCTCAACGGTCCCCCATTAACATTTCAAAACCTAACAGCACTGACTGAGCATGGCATTACTTTGCAGTCTTTTAATTACGTGGTAGTCATTTCTAGTCCAACTGTAAGAAATAATAGACACAAGGAATGAGCCAGTACAAAAGAACAAGTTGCTCAGCCTCATGTGAACATGGAAATCTTCATTCCCAGCATGCCTTTGTCCAGCCATCCCTTTCACAGAGAGGAATTTCTGTCTGAGTAAAGAGTCTCTGTCCCTGTAGAGTCACGGAGAAGTCGCTGTCTACAAAGGGTCATTTTCTGTTGAGAGGGGGCCACTCTTTGTGTTGCTTGAAGTATTTGTGGGTATGAGTGTGTGTGTGTGTGTGTGTTCATGTGCATCATGTGTAGGTAGATATATTCTTGTATGTTTGTGTATGCTCGGGTAAGTGTGTGTGCTTGTGGGGAATCTGTCATTGTGGATGTGGTTATGACCCTGTCGGAGTGTCTGCAGGTCCTGAAAATGTCTTAAAATGTCCTGTGTTGTATAATCTAAACTTAACTTAAAAGGTTCGTATTGCAGTTAAATACAGCTTCAGTTTGGTTTCAGAGGTCCTAAAAAAAGTTGTGGTTTCATCGTATACTGAGTGTCCGGTGGCAAATCAGCCCTGTCAGACTGACATAGATCCTGATATTCTGTTTTTTTAGGTGTATTTATATTTCATTCTAGCATTAAAATTCAATTCTGGCATTAAATGGGCCCTAGCAAGTCTTGAAATAAACTTGCTAAAACTTAGACGTTGTTTTGATGAACCAGCTAAAGGCTGGGCCACAGCAGGCGATTTTAACACTGATCATCTAGCAGTGTGAACGGACTCAAGACTGACAATCCCAGCCCTTTCCTGGCTTCTGGTTTTCACAATACTTTTTTCACATGTTTGATTTTGTTGACCTAATCTGGCCAGCTCCCCTACCATGAAACAGGATAAGACTCAAGAAAAAGAGAAGTAAAAGAGAATGAACTAGAAGATGTTTAACAATAACACACACTCACATAAATATATTAGTAGAAAATCCCAACTTCAGCTGCTCCACTTTGTACAAAAGAAAGAAGTGTATTATAGATAGATAGATAGATAGATTTACTTTATTGATCCCAAACGGGGAAATTCTTATGTTACAGCAGCATCAATAGAAACATAAAATATAGTTAAATAGAATAGAATAGATGCAGAAGTATATACAATAAAGATAATAAAGACTAATAAAAACTAAATAAAGACTAAATATATTAACCTTGTATTATCGCTTTTAAAATGCATGTATAATCTAAATATAAAGTGTTGCCTCTGTATCATGGAGCAATAAATGAGGTGACCACAGAAATATTTCTGAATGACAAATTTGGATAGAGCGATACTACATCCTCATCTTTGCATAGTTCCACATTGTGATCAGCATCCTAATGAAGTTTCAAGCAGGGCAGCTGTTTAGTCTCGAGCAAAAAGTTGAGCAGCGTTGGTTTAAAGGGGATTTTCCTCCTCAACGGTCCTGCAGGGTTTGGGCCCAGTGGTCCGAGGTCTCTCCCCAGCCGAGGCCCTCTGCCGCCTGGCTTCCTGTGCAGCGCAGCCTCCTGGGGCTGGAGGAGCATGGAGAGGGTTGGGGGGGGTCGTAAAGATGGAAGAGTGTGTGTGTCTGTGTGTGTGTGCTGTGACAATGATTGGAAAAGGTGGGTTGGATGGAGATTGGGAATTGTATATGAGTGTGTGTTGAAACAAGACCCCAGAAGGGTGAAGCGGTGAGGGGGGTTGGTAGGATTGTGGAAGGGGCTTTTCTACATATCAAAGGCTCCTGCATACATGTACCCCCCTCACCCCCTCCTCACACCCATCACCCCCCATGGTGTGAGTGTGTGTGAGCTTTTCTCTTGGTAGGCGTTGTATTGACACAGAGCCACAGCTGAACAACAGCGCTGATCTAGACTTCTCGATGGGGGATCGCCAAGCGTTACAACAGCACAAGAGCTCCTGCAGCACCAGGATCTGTGCAGATTCTTCCACTGATGCACAGTGTGTTGTGGACAGCTAACATAAAAAGAAGCATGAATCCCCGGAGTTTCATCATACAGGCGAATGAAGCAAGTATTGCAGTGGCTGCGGTTCCTCATTGGTCAGAGGAGTGATTTTAAAGTGAATGGAACCAAATAAAACTGAATTTTATGGAACTGAAATCTAATACTAGGGTTGCTACTCTATGTCTAATGTAAAATTACCCAACTTTTCCATAACTTAATGTTAAATTTCCAAGACCCATGTTAACATAACATGACAATTTTTTCCTTGACCAAAATTTGAAACTTAGTTTTTTATTCTGTTTTGTCCTGCAGGGGCAGTAAATACTATTGAACACAACAGAAATAACTAGAGGCTGACCAAATGATATTCCGTGACTTGTCCCAAGTATTTTTTCTTAAATTCCCTGACTGACTGACTGACTTACTGTCATAGACTTTTGAAATGCCTCTCCAGAAAATCCCATGACCCATGGGAGCCCTCATACACAGTTTCACTGCTTTTAACTCAATTTAATCATGAAAATGAAGTGAAACTGAACAGAAACTGACACTGACACAGTGAGTTTCCCTTTGGGGGATCAGTAAATCTGGCTGAAAACACCAACAGTTGCCGTCTCTCCCCTCCGCTGTCCCGTGGCAGGCAGGGCCAGCCGGTCTATCCTGCCCTGTCCTCCTGTGGATTCAGGCAGCCCTACACCTCCAACCTCCCCAGCGCCTCCTCCTACTCCAGGTACCGTAGCCGGCTGGGCCGAAACACACCGAGCCAAGCTGAGAGAAAGAGGTAACACTCCACATGAACTCCTGTTTATAGCGCACACAAATCAAATTCGAAAGCCTGATCCAGAGTTTCCATTTGGCATGGCACAGCTCGTGAATGCTGGTCCAGCCCTCATGTCAGCTGCTCTGAAAATTGCACTCAGGCAGTATCAGCGTGCTGTAAACAGGAGGACACGTCGAGTGTTTTGCCAAAACAAGCTGAGTCAAAGCAAGCCGAGCCAAACCGAGCCAAGCCAAGCTACTCGCTGCTGCAGAGGGCATTGCCGCACAGTGTCGCTCATATGTGAAGCACGCATCTGCCCACACACACACACTCACATGCACACACTGCTCCGTCTTGGAAGCCATCAAGAATGTGAGGTTCCTGATTTTTTCCCTGCTTTTTGACTATTATTTCCTGTTTGTTGATTTGTTTATGTTCCTGATCAAACGCTTGACCCTCTGTCCAAGTTAAACCAAAAAGAAAAACATTCTGCTTTTCCATGGTTTATTTAAGAGCCTGCCACGCTGTCCCATGCAACCGGGGTTGTCTACGAATGTGTGTGCAAGCTTGTGTATGTCTGTGTGTCCTCCTCACTGTATGCAGGCTACATTTTCTTCATGTTGCATAGCAGATTTTTTTTTTTTTTTTTTTGTTCATTTTTCTAATTTCTAGCCCTGTATGGTTCTAGATGCACTCCAGATATGGGTTTTTCCACATAAGACAAGTGCCAGTTACCTTGAAAGCTAATTTATCATTGTGATTGACAGCTTAATTGATACCATCTGAATTTGTCCCAGTGCAGCAAATCCCAGTCATGTGCTCCTTCTGGCAGGTTAAAACAAACACTATGAATTATTTGTAATTATTCAGTGAACCAGACACACCAGTCCGAGTGCGTTGTGGCACTTTTCTCCACAGAGCTGCTCAACCAAACATGACAACCTGCCTCACCATCAGCTACGAAATCACAGCTGGGGACACAGATCTTGTTAAAAAGTCATCAAACATGCATGTTTCTGTTGTCTAGGATAAGCACAATGGGTATCAGGAGGCAATTACAGAAAACATCTCCTCAGATTTTAATGAAGAGACTTTATCGGTGTTACAGCGCTCACATGGTTACTACTTTGTTACGTAAAAGCAGAAATCACACAAGACAAAGCTGAAATCACAAGGCTTGAGATGTATGTGAGAGTATTTGCCATTCCTCCCAGCCTCTCTCTCAGTATGGCTGGGGCGCCCTCTAGTGTTGGCAGGTGTCTACACTCTCTTTGCATAAAGATGAGGAGCACATTTGAGGCTCTGTGCTTGAAGTGAACACCGACCACCATATAAACGCCTCCAAATTTTAGCACTTCATAAAGGTGATTGGTCTATAAGTGTATCTAAATGTTCAACAGATAGAAAACCTGTGTTCAGTCGGTCTTTTGTGTTCAGAATATTGCTTTTGCCGTTAAATAAAAAAAGTCAGGTTTCAATCCATTTTGCCCAGAGGACAGAAATGGCAGCTTTGATCCCTGATTTAGTGAGTCTAGTGAGGCATTTCCAAAAACCACACTCTAATGAGGCTGATGTGTCCAACCTTTGTTCCCGGCCCTGATGCGTCGAGAGGCTTTTTAATGCTTTCAGGCTCACTGCTTGCCAAAACCTCACACTCGCTTCAGCGCTCGCTGTCCTCCTCCCACAGAGTGAAACTGCTTTCTCTGCACCAACTCAAGATTTCATCCGTTTTTTTTTTTCCCCCTGTTTCTCCATCTTCCTCCACCCTCTGTCTTTATTCCCCCTCTGTCTTCCACCAGGTTCTCTCACTCTCTGATGCTCGGCCCATCAGGGATGCACCCGACAGGGATCCCCCACCCGGCCATAGTGCCCCCTACAGGCAAACAGGAGCATGACCAGTATGACAGGAACATGTACGCGTAAGTATCCTCTCTCACATGACATGTCTTCCTCTGTTTTTCGTTGCTGTTCGCTCCATCCCTTTTTTTCTTTTCTTCCTCTCCATCCCTCCCTTTATCTCATCCTCTCTCACTTCACATCAGCTGTCATTTCATAGATATTCAATCCTGTTCTGGCTCTCTAGTTGGATAATGAGCCAGGCTGAAATACAGTGTTGCATTGGAGACTTTAACCAAAACTGAGGCAAACTATCTTGAATTTCTTCATTTTTGCCACACAGACATCTGTATTTCTCAACTGACGGGAAAAATGATTTCATATTAATTATTTTGTCCAGTAACTCCAAACGAATGGGTCAAGCCTGCGCTATAGCAATGTCAGATTAAATTTAGAGTCTTGTTGTCAGGATTGGTATTGGCATTGGCACTGAAAAAGTGGTATGAGTGCATCCTTAATTTTTTTTGAAAATTTATTCTCAGTTTATATCATATGTAGAACTTTTTCCCCTTTGTAGCATCTCTCCCAAGAACTTTATTCTTGTCAGGGTGGAAAAGACCCTGAAACAGTATTTACACGATTACAGGACACTAAAAATTAAAGAAGTTCTTTTAGGTTTGGCAGCTCTTTGAGGCAGAAATACCGTAACTCAGGGATAACTGAGGATTTAATTTACTACAAACAAATAAGTAAACTGTGCAGAGAAATGAAATTATTTCCAGGTTTTTCATTGAGGAAATTTCATCATTCAAAATTGCCATCCTGTTTTTTTTTTCTTTTTTGTGCGTCAGATTTTTCCCTTGCCTTTCCTATCATTGTTTAACCCATCCAAACGCCTTCCTCCCTCTCTCCTCCTCACCATCTCTTCCTCCTCTCCTCCTCCTCTTCACCCCTCTCAGGAAGCCGCTGGTCGAGGCCAAGCGGGAGAAAGAGCCCAAGAAGCCGGTCATCAAGAAACCCCTGAACGCCTTCATGCTCTACATGAAGGAAATGAGGGCAAAGGTCATCGCCGAGTGCACGCTAAAGGAGAGCGCCGCCATCAACCAGATCCTGGGACGGAGGGTGAGCACTGAACACACACCCACATACAGATAATAGACGCACTCTGAATGTATGTACTCAGTCACATGGGGCACAGAGTAACCTACACACACTCACACATGTAAATACGCACAGACTAATCCCTTATCTCTGTCTGTCTGTAATTTCACACATGAGGAACATGAGAGGACTGTGGTAATGTGAACCTCTGTCATGTGAATCCTCCACTTAGTTCATCTCTGGACTGCTGGGATTAAAACCATCACTGGTAGCAGAGCATCAGTCAAGTGTGTATTGTGAAAAAAAAATGACGAAAACAACAAAGTAAATTCACTCCCATGCGGTTTATTACATGACCCAGGACCTCCAAATTTGCGGGAGAGAGAAATGACTCTGCTCCGTGTTCACTTCCTGATTTGTTCACTTCCTGATCATGTTCTGTTACACTTTAATGTCGTAATCTGTTCTGTCCCTTTACTTGGCTGTTATTTGGTTGGCTATTCCCAGAGTGTCCCTTCTTCAGGAACCAAGCAAGGTTCTCTGGCCTGATGACTATATGATGTTTATCTAATTGGTTTTGAAAGGTTTCATGAACCCACAAGTTGTAAGACTTTCTCAACAAATGGAGTGGGTAAAAAAAAAATCCATGTGGGATGAGATAATTCCGCTTGTTTCGAATGTCGATCAACTTGTTTCCAGAATTCTCTAGAATCAGGTGTCATTTTCTTGATCCCAGTGGGCTGATCTGCCTTATTCTGCCTTGTCTCAACAAATTTATACTTGTTCCCAGAAAGAAAAAAAAAAACATCCTCAAACAAGAGAAACTGCACTGGAAACTATTCAGATTCTCCCATCCCACTTTTTTGGCAGTGAAAAACATGAAAATCACCTGACAGTGACAATATGTAGACGAATGTCTGCACGTGTGATGAGGTTGGAATAATAACAGTCTCTTGGTCTTTTTGTGTGTGTGTGTGTGTGTGTGTGTGTGTGTGTGTGTGTGTGTGTGTGTTTCCAGTGGCATGCACTGACCCGTGAGGAACAGGCCAAGTACTACGAGTTGGCCAGGAAGGAGAGACAGCTCCACATGCAGCTCTACCCCAGCTGGTCTGCCAGGGACAACTATGTAAGCACTAACTCCTCTTCCTCCTCTTTCTCCTCCTCCTCCTCCTCCCACTGGGCATGAAATTCTTAAAATATCATGGAATTCTGAGAGGAGTTTTCCAGACAGGGAAAGTGTCAGGGAATTGTCAGGGAATTTAGTTACTTCTCTGGCAAAGTCAGCGAACTTTACAAGTGGGTCAGCTGACTTTTTCTGAAGTGAAAAATGATAGTAAAAAACCAGGAAGGGATAAAAAATTTGAGGCCATGGAAGCATTGTCATCTGATGATGGAAAAGTCATAGAATACAGAATTTAATATTAGGGCCCTTTCCAGAGTAAAGAAGTGATTGGCTTGCTCTGACTCTGGAAGTGCACTGATTATTCAGACCTTGTAGCATCAGAAAATATAATAAATGTCAGATAAGGCAATAATTTGTAAAAACTGTAATAAAATGTGTGATGAATTAATCAAAAATGGCATTATACACAATTGTGTGACATTTGCTTCTTGATAATATAATATGTAATTACATTCACTGACAATTATGACACTGAAAAGATATTATTACATCGACAGAGCAAGATGTTCTTCCATTATTTGGCAACTGATTTCATTAAAGAGTTTTATTACATTTTTTACATATTTATAGGGACATTGAACTACATTGTTCAACATTATATTATCAGATGTGACACATGCTCATTATAGACTGGGATCTCCATGGTTCAACACAGTTGCAGGAGTTATCAAATTTTCATCACTTAGCAACTAGCAAATTCTGAAATGGTCAAAAATACATGATGGAATTGGTCATTTTCAGGTTTTTCACTTTATTTTCAAACATTTCTAAAGCTACAAATGAATTTCTGAAACTAGCTGACTTCTTTACCTCCTTCTTGACTCACTGTTGAAGCTAGGAGGAGAGAATAAGAGCTTGATCCAGATCATTAACTAGAACTGGGTGTAGCTTTGATAAGCTCACTTCCCTTCGTCACTGTATTTCCCGTCTCAGATTTAAGCAAGTAGCCTTACCTCTCTTCCTACCGCCTGCCTTCACATCCCGCATGATGATTGGCTTCCAGGCCTGTCAGGCAAATACGTTTACACATTAGCGACACACTCTTATTGCATGAAATGATTGCATTAGAGAATGCCAGAAGTGACAGGGTATAATGTGTCTGTATGGATGATGTTTTGGATATCTGCTGCCTCGAGGCCGCTGTGTGCCTCTGACGTGTCAGTGTGATGTTGAACTCTTGCAGGAGGCGGGCCTTAGCGGGGTCGCAAGGGAAAAGAGTAAAGCTGATTGGGTAGGGACACATCTTATGGTGGATTTATGCCTCTGTGGTGAAAACACACGTGTGTGAAGAGTTGCACGAAAGGGGTTGTGGGTACTGTGCAGAGTGTGCATGCACCTTCCAAAACTGTGCCACGGCGGTCTCACAAACCATGCACAGGCAGGAGCGGCTGCAGTGGCTGGTGTGATTGGTCAATTAGAGAAGCATTCTGCATAAAACACAAAAACAAAAATTCTGCATGCTGCCGTCATCCCATCAAGGCTTTTATACCTCAGTCACAATGTTGAATCACACAGAGGTGTAAATCAGCCCGATTTTCACTCAACTAACAGAGAGCAGGGTCGCATGGCTGGCAGAATTATTTTTGTAACCCAATGAAGTAGATTGCCTGCGTTACTGTGATTATTGTCTAATTAGACAACAATAATAATAATATGATACACGGTATTAGTTGTTATAGACAACATTGTTAACACTGCAAGCAAGGTGGAGTCAAGGCAATGTTTATCTCTTTCAGGAAACATTGTTTTATGGGTTTAACTGTCCTCAGTCAACTCTGTTGTAAAAGACAGAAAATATGAAATGGGGCTCTAGTGAATGGTAGTACTGGGTAATCAGTTAAGAGGCTGTAGAGGCTGTTTTTTTCCTCCTGTGTTCTCTTCTGGCTTTGTGGCTGCACATACGACTGGGCTGAGCTGTAGAACGTGTAGAGCAATTAGCACAGTGTGCATGTGTGTGATGGTGACGCTTCACTCTGGTTCGTAACACACTGTTATGTTATGTTACATATATTTTTCATCTAATTTTAATGCCATGTATGACACAGCAGTGCAAGAAGAAAAAGCCAATTTAGTGAGCTGAAATTTCAAAATAAAAGTCCTCATGGGAGCAGCCACTCCTCAAATCACTGAAAAAACAACGATATTCCAAATGTGTTCAAAATCACAGTTTTAGGAACCCATAGGTGCAGATTTCCATATGCATGGAGCTTTACAGGTTATTCCACACTATTTGTTTATTGTGCACACTGTAAGATTTGCAGCTGTCACCTGAGCATAGTGGCATGCTTACAGTTGCAGTATATGATTTGTTTTTATTTGATAAAGGAGGCAGTGGGCAGGGAATTTTGTCGTTTGTCCCTCAAACCCTACTTAAAATCTTTTTTTTTTTTTTTTAACAAGGATGCATTTAACACTTTCTCCCAAAAAAGAGGCTACCGTGCCTCTTTATCTCCTCCTAAGTGAATCCAGATTGTAACCATGGTAACAGTGGCAGGGGACACCCATCTTGCCTGTAATCCGCAGTAGTTCTGCAGTGGCCAGAGCAAGTTTCCCAAAAAAAAAAAAAAAAAAAAACACTGCTGACGCACTGTTTCCTGGCAACTCCACAAAATTTTAAACTTAAAAAAAATCTTTTCAGAGGCAGAGAAAACAGAGCGGTAGAAGTTGAGCGACCATGCAACAGAAATAGTAACACCTGTAGTACACACGTATGTGACTTAAGTACACCTTGCCAGACCATTTTGAAAAAACATCGTAGGCTACATCTCAAGTAACCCCTGACACACTTTGCCCAACAGTCTCTGGACCTACAAGCAAAACAGGAAGCGAAGTTCCACATCGCCCACGCAGCTGTGGGGGTTTTCTCTTCCGAGAGACACAAAAACACACTTGCACATGTACATACACAGAAACACCACACACACACACACACACACGTATGTACGCCCACAGACACAATGCTGTACAAAGCTGCAGTTGCAAGAGAAGCTGTTGTAACCACACACAATGCTGACAGCGAGCCGGGGAGGGGCGACATTGTAGTGTAGGCGTTAGATTTGTCTGCCCACATCCTCGCTCTCACCCAAATACGAGGCCTCACTTCATCACCGGTTCTGTGTTAACAGCTCTGACGTTCACCTCAACAGTCACACTTTACTGCCTTGAGCCGGTCACAGTGGATATACAAACACAAATTAAGCTCAAAAGAAGAGAAATCCACTGCATTAAAACAATCAGTTCAATAAAAAAAGGCCTTTACTCTGTTAAACTGAGGGATTTAGGATGACAGGAAGACGGGAAAAAAAACATTTCTCCGATCTCTTTTTTCACCCCATTTTTTCCAACGAGCACCCAACCCACAATCGCCAAATTCAAAGCTAAGCAGTATTCCAGCCCCCAATCTGTTTTGCATGAATTATGCTTAGCTTTACACTAACATTTTAGTATATTTTCTAATATATTTTTTTTAATATTATTACAGTTCATCTTATTGGCTGTTTTTCTACAGCATTGAATACAACTGTTACGCACTTTACATTTGGCATAAGTAGCCTGTCCGTGTTCCTTAACATTTTGCTGATTTCTGCTGATTAAATAAATATTTGTATCATTTTGGGACCAGTCTTCATCGTGCACAGTGATGTTATGTGAGAGTCGAGGATTTCAGATGAAAATGGTAAACAAATATGTATTAAACCAAAAGGGAAAGGAGACACACACCCAGAAATTCTTGGTGGAAGCCAAACCAGACAAAATAACTACTACAGTTTAGAGCAGGAACAGCTGCACTCATGCACGATGCCATTATTTCTACAAATGATGGTCGACAACTAACCTCAGTATGTTCTCATGCCTTTTCGTTGACATCAGACTGAAGGCAAACTGCTTGCCAAAGTGACTCAAAATAACTGGATTTATTTATTTATTTATTATATATTTAAACCTAGTATTCATTTCAGTCCTTCACTGTGAACATATTGTACCAGTTCTGATGTCACAGCTGATCCAGATTAATGTTTCGGGCATTTTGGGGGGTTATTTGTTTTCCCATAGGGCAAGAAGAAGAGAAGAAAAAGAGAGAAGCAGCAGGACTCCAACACAGGTAACGATTCACTGCCAAAAATCTCTCCTGTGTGTGTGTGTGTGTGTGTCAGAACTGGTCAGGATAACATTCCATGTTTTAGCAGAGGGAGTCAGACAGCCTGTGTCAACTCCTGTTTGAGAGAATTTGATTGAACTTGAAGTTGAACTTGCACCAGGTTCGTCTGAAACCGTCTCTTTGGTCCCTTTGTAGCAGGATGTCTCTCTAACCTCAAACCACCCACCCACCCCGCTTTCCACAGCCAGCTTGTAGCTGTTTCAAACCCTCTGGTCTGATGTACAGCATGTCTGTACCTTGGTGGTGTTGATGGGTTCACCTACAGGATGAACAGAGACAAATGGAAGGCGAGGTTAAACACTCCGCCACAGAAACAAAAAGGCGTCGATTATACAGCATCTTTTTCAAACGAGCATCTCTCAGTGCTCATTTCCACCATGTTTTCTACATTCTACTGGGGAGCTCAGCAGGTTTTTGGGAAATTAAGTGATGAGACTGTTGGTTGCTTTGGGTGATTGCAAGCAACTTGCATTAGTTAGCAGTTAGCATCAAAAGTGAGAAAAGTAGAACCTGCAGAGGCTCTAAAATAGTAAGTAATCTTAGATGATATGTGACTAAATCTGGCAGTTTTGTTTAGATCAGTAAATTTACACAAAATAACTTAACTTTTAAACAACCAGGGACTACTTTCAGAGTGTGTCCAAAGCAAATGAAGGTGGTGGGCAGAGTGTGGAAAGCTAAAAACAACCCTGCACAGTGGACCAGAGTGCAGCTGCAGCATCATTGAGTTATCTCACTTTTAACCCCTTTGAATCCATACAACATATTAAATTAAATACACCAACTTTTATTGCTAAAGCACCTCTCATCATCTCTAGACAATGCAAGTCCCCTCTCACTCATAGTGGTGTATGCTGGGACGTTAGCATAGAGCACCGGAGCAAAAAGTTTGGTGTTGATTACTCAGCAGTTCAAATCTGAAGGGCTTTCCAGTTCCCTGCATTTATCATGACCCTTGGATTGGACAGATTAAACCAGATTGCAAAAGGCCTCTTACTTTTTGGTGAGGCTGCAGGGCTGGAACAAGCAAGGATTTTAAGCTGAAAATATTATCAACCCAGCATTCACGTTTTAACCCTTTTGGGGATCGATGACTTTCAAGGAGGTTCTAACTTTGCTGCTTTGCCAGAAAGTGAAAAGCTTTGTGAAGGCCTGTACTAACAGAGTGTGAAAGCATGCCTGCCCTCTCTCCCTCTCTCTCTCTCTCTCTCTCTCTCTCTCTCTCTCTCTCTCTCTCTCCCTCCCTCTCTCTCTCTCCTAACAGCTGACTTCCTGGATGAGTGGCTCGATTAACAAAGCACTGTCTGTGTTGGGTTGCTGTTCCCGTGGTTGTTGATGTTGCTGTTTTACTGCACTGTCATTGGCCACTAACAGTTTGACTTGATGGCTTTCTCTGATTGGACAGCTCTGTCAATGCTTCTATTGCCCTGACAAACTTGTGTCACTCTCTGTCATTATTTTCCCTCACTCCCGTCTCTGTCTTGCTGTCTCTCTCATCTCTCTCTCCTCCTCCTCCTCCTCCTCCTCACTTTAACTGTTTCCCCTCCTTCTTCTTTCTTCTTTCTTTGCTCCCTCCTCTTGTTTGTGCATGCTGCGCGTTGTGCTCAGACCCGGGCTCTCCTAAGAAATGCCGGGCTCGCTTCGGCCTCAACCAACAAACGGACTGGTGCGGTCCCTGCAGGTGTGTACCAGAAACCCCTAGCATTGTTACCATCCAATGCACCGCTCCTCTCTCACCATTCATCCATCCATTCATTGATCCACCCCTCCCCTCTGCTCCTCATGCAGATTGGACTTTTAGTTATACAAGCCATGGATGCAGAAATAATGCCGTTGGTTGAGTTAAACCTCATTGGGCGGAGCCAAAGAACCACAGTTTTTTGGCTGACTGGCAAAGTTGAATAGCAAATCACCTTGTTCCCACGTTTTCTCCTCCATAGAGGAGAAAAGCCTTGAATCCTGGTCCCAGTTATTGTGGAAAACATGAGGGAGCTAAGACCCACCCACTGTCCTGTCATTGGTTTCTCAAATTGTCCATCCAAATTCAAACAGGAAAGTGCAACTTGTTAATGGTTTCAATAATATGCACAAATCTCTTCAATAGCGTTATTGCACTATTGACTGCACAATTGCGCAACCACTCATTTTTTGTGCATAGCAGATGGAAGTTAAAACCCAAAAATTCTTTCTATCTGGTAAAAGTGGATGTCTAATGAAGCAAGGGAGCTTCATCGAGGCTAAAGAGGCACCCAGAAGTTTAAATTAAAAGTATGCAGTGGCTGTGACATGATTTATGACCATGGCGTTCATGACATTAGGTTGGACATCGCTACAAAATATGTGGTTCTTTGACGCCGCCCACTGAGGTCTCACTCAACCAGTGATCAGCCTCCATGAAAGGTTTGTGTAACTAGATATCTAATCTGTGCTCTGCATGCCCTCCTGTTACTAACCCACCGCTCTGCAACTTGGAGTGTTATGGTAACACATGGAACAACATTGATGTAATCTGGCCAAAAAAAAAAAAACATCTGTATTTGTTTTGGATTAGATTAGAACTATATGAAAAAGAGATTATTTCTTGGTGTAGTACAGCAGTTAAGGCATCTGGTCAATAGCATCAGGATCCGTTTCTGTACAGTTTTACTGTTGCAGGGTCAGTAGTCAGGTCAGGTGACTATATGGATTTTATTGAGACTGAAGGAAAGGCACCACCACTCAGAATGAATTTTCAAATGTCACAAAGACAGAAGAGAAGAAATAGATGAAAATGCACAAATTTGCCTAACCTTGTCTTGAAGGGTAAAAGTGCACTGCTGTCATCAGACATCTAATACGATACAAGACTCTTAAAGGTGGCTGTGGTTAAAGGGGAATACCACTCAAAACCAAGTTTGTCCGGTGGTGTTTGGAGAGTGATTATGAGGGACCTGCCACCATGTTGCAGGAGTGACCGCAAAAAGAAAGACAACATTCCTCTGCTTTCACCCTGATCTTTTACTCTTTTCTGTATAGAAGATTTTAGATCCCCCGTTTACCGCACAGAAACGAGGCATTTTATTTTATTTTCAGTATGGAGGATGAGATGACAGCAATACAGTCTTTCCACTTGCTGTCGCCCCTCCAGCACTGTGGCGTGTTCTTCATAAACACTGGTACCCGTTCTCCTAACATTCCCAAACACATTTAAGAGCTCATGTCGGGGTTTTTTATGTGCTCCAGAGATGTCGGAAAGTCAGAAATACAGATTAGCTGGTAGGAAAAATGTAATGGAAAGGCGCCTCAAGCTGGAGTTGAGTTCGTGGGAAACTCAGGCAAGCTTTCCGAATCCCAAGGTTTCCAAGAGACGGTTACCTAACGTCACGTCAACATGGCAGCAGAAACACAACACAGCATTACTTCGATCATGCCTCTATTATTCAAAATCAATTCAAATCAAATTTCCAGCATCATGTGAACTTAGCATTAGCGTTGCAAGATTAGAATAATTTCAGCAACTCCTGGTCAAAGTTGTAAAAGCAAAATGGCAATATCTTGTCGAAGATTTAGTTTGTGGGTTAATATTTGCTACACACCGTAAACTATAGTATATAAGATATACAGTCCATGCTGCACACCATTTGGAGCTACCACATTGCTCCAAGTGCGTTTTCCCCAACGTTTCTCAACCTGCTGACATTCACATTTCACTCCTCATCCATTTTCTCATTTCATCCCCTCCATACTGGGCCATGAGTCAGAAGCAGCATAAAAACACAACATTAACTTTTCTTGCCACTTCAGTCTGCTGTATTATATCCGTGGCAGGATGTGGAAATAGTCCCCAGTCTTACTCTAGGAGTCAGTGTACTTCCATCTCCACCACCACTGCACTGAAGCAGCCCTGTCGTCTTCCCCACCATCACGTCATGGAAATCTGTGTGTGTGTTTAGGTTTCAGAGAACAAAGGGGGGTGAATGTGGTTAGAGCGAATCCTTATCACCACAGCGCCAAACACACACTTAACACACACACACACACACGGGCACATGCACACACACACTCTTACTCCCTGCAGCTTTGCATTTTGACGGTGTTCTCATGCACATCTGCTTTCAACTTTCTCCATTCATGCGATGCGGTGCAGGCGCCTTTTGATGGTGAACTCTGACATTTAGAAATCACTTTCTCTCTCTTTGCCGGCTCCCTCCCTCTCTCTCCTTCTCTGTGTCTAAATATGGCCTAGCGCCTTTCTTTGCGGTTAAACCTGGTGACTCATATCATGTTCTGGTAATGATCATGAGATCCTGTTAACTGCTTTGATGCTGTGTGCAGCGGTAACACCTCACAAGGCACGGCACAGCCACGCATTTTGTCAAATACATGAACTTTGCAGGATGACGTCTCAGCTTATCAGTCTACGTGGAATTTAATGTCATATTGTTCAAAATGAAAGTCTTTTTTTTTTCAATATTAGACGCATTTCACATTTCCTTTCTTGCGAATTTTAAGGTTTCTTATATCTGGGAACATCTATGAAAACAGGCCTTTTTTTCTAGCTTAATGATGATAGTATCATCATAAGATCAAGATAATTTAGGTATAAAAAGTTACACATTTCGGGAGTCCATCAAATCAGTTCATCAGTTCTCTATGAAGCAACATCTTTATTCAATTTATTTTGCTATTGCAGATCAGGAAAACAAGATATACTAATGTTTAACTTGAGTGGTACTCCCCATTCCAAAATAATAACAAAAACACTGAAGCAGTGTGTAATGTAAAATCTGGGGATACTTTACAGCCACACTTTATTCATGTGATTATTCATTCCTGTAAAAACACAACTTGATGTACTACCTTGATAAAATAACCTATTCTGAAAAGACAAAATTCTGTTCAAAAGAAACTGAAATTATGCATATGAAGAGTTTCCTACCACAGTTTTAAATTAAGACAAACTCAGGTCATTTTTTGGCAAAGAATTCTAGCTAATGTAACTCTGGAGTTGATTCTTTTACAAAATTGGACGTATTTTTGAAATGACCCTTAGACAGACAGACAGACAGACAGACAGAGAGATAGATAGATAGTGTGAGAGAGAGAGAGAGAGAGAGAGAGAGAGAGAGAACGTACACTGACGTACACAGACACTGTTGTTTTTCTGTGGTTCATTGATACTGTAGTGATCTACGTATGCTGATGATACCTCGGTGTGACTGCTGCATTGTTAGTGAAACCCAGTGACGCTTAACATCCACACTTTATTTACAGATAACTCTCTTGACTGTTCCTAGGAGGAAAAAGAAGTGCATTCGCTACCTTCAAGGAGGAGGCTGCCCCAGCCCAGCTTCTTCAGATGGAAGTGCTATAGACTCGCCCCCGTCCCCTCCTCCCACCCGCCACCGTCAGAACCAGCGCCCCCCTTCCCCAGCCTGCTCCCCCTCGCCCACCTCCCCCTCGTCGTGTCTCCCCTTGCCTCCGCCTACCAAGCACACACAAACACACACACCGACACAGGCGCACCATTCCTTGGAACAGCACGCCACCAAGCATGCCGGCCTCCACCAGCCTCCCACAGCCCAACACACCCACACACACCTGGAACTTTCCGGCAAGCAGACACGCGGCTCCCCGCCGGCGCCGTCAGCCTCCAAGGCGGCCGGACTTTCTCTCAAAGTGCTGACAGAGACTCAGTGATGGCACGGCGATCTGGGTCGCACTGCCCTCATGCCGCCCAGAGCCATGAAGATCACCCTCATCTTCCTCATCTGCACTCTTTCTCACAGTCAATTCTGCCCTGTGGGCCTTTGGTTCAAATCTAAAGGAGGACATGGAGGCGACAGCAGGGTGGTGTACCAAATAGGGAGGCCGTCCTTCAACGGGAAGGCCTGCATTTATCCCCTGTGATGGCATCCGTCCTGCTGGAATGTCCACGAGCAAGATACTGAATGCAGAACCAGCTTCAGGGCACAATGGAGTTTTAATCAGACAAACATTTCTCAGAGACACAGTTGCTCTTGAGGCAGAAATGATGTCACTGGCAGATTCAAAACTCAGTGGGCGAAGCCAAAGAATGCTTGTTTTCTGTCGGAGCCAAGTAGCAAACAGACAATGGAGGAACGCTGGTGAAAATATAAGTAAAATATCAGCAATGAGTTTTTTCTTGTTTTTTTTCTCCATTCATCACCACTGAATGGCATTCAAGCGGGTCAGCTTTTTAGTTATCTAGGTTAGCTAAAAAGCTGACCTAGATAGCAGTAGACTAGTATGGCCAGTTTGAACTTGGAACTTGCCTGTGTTTTTTCCAGTTTCGTAGCAACAGTGCTAGGATTCATTCTTAGCTCTTGCCATTGCCACTGGGCATCAGTTTAATGTTACACCGCCAGGAGATTGATGATTCTTTGGCCCCGCCCACTGCTTGTCTCAATCGATCAGGTTGTTTCTGCCTCAAAGCTGTTTGGACCCCAAACTCTGAATTACAGTCCTTGGTGCTTTTGAACTCCATGTGAACACAGACAAAAGAGAAACAAGTTGTGTAAAGATAAAGAGTATCGTGCAAAAAAATATCGACACACAGAGCCATCAGGTCGAAGCAGATTAAAAAGCTACTTTGACATTAAATTATGAGAAATCAATACAAGGACAGTGACAGAATACACAGGCGGGACATCAAGTTCCTGCATATCCTCTTGTTAATGAAGGAGACACCACCCCCTTTCCTTCTTTACAAATCACTCACTGCTGTACACAAGAACAACATCAGCTCATCACCACTGACCAACCACTTCTCACCCAGACCAGAGACCATGAACCACCACAAACCAACCCGCCAGACCGGCCCAGGGAGCAGCACCTCAGCCCCGAACAGAGGGAGAACTTCACTTTTTAGCTGTCATGTTGAAAACAGACAACAAAAGTCCTGACTGCAGAGAGATAATCCTGACCGTTTGTTCATTTTATCTACTTCAAACCTGTCTGATTCCGTTTCCAGCTATGTTTACAAGTACCTGTGCTACTCGCATTTACAGCAATTCAGGATTGCCAATAATGTCTCAGAGAGGAACTTTGATAGATGAACCTGAGTGAATATTCTCCCATCATTTGTTTTTAGGCACTTCCAGGCTGTCAGTCTCCTGTCAGATAAAATGTTGTTTTTTGTTTTGTTTTTTTTCCCCCTCATCACTTTGGTATTTGTATGAATCTGTTTTTGCTGGTGTTAAAAACCCTCCGAGGAAGGAGAGGGATTTTCTTTCACGGTCTTTCGGCTGTTTTCCTATGACTGAACATTCTGCAGCTCTGTAAACTAAACTGAGACCAAATGGGTACTATTATATTTCATTGTGTTGTAAAGTTTTATAAATGTTGGAATTCCCTATCTATAATTAAACTTTTATATGGTTTATGTAAAAAAAAAAAAAAAAAGGAAATGACTAAAAAAAAAAAAGTTGCAGCTGATACTCTTTTTAGTTTCCACCATTCCTGAAAGCAATACATTCATTGTTTCTGTTCTCTCAAGAGAAAAAGCATTTTGTGCAGAAGTTTACATTACTATTATGTCGATCGTGTTACCGCAGCAGCGCTCAGATGATGTCTTGTGTTAAATTTCTCAACCTGTGCATGTTCCAACTTTTAATGTACCAAAACTACATGTGCAAAAAACAAAAACAAAACAAAAAAAAAAAAATCAAACCAAGGCTTTAATTTACTGTTGTTTTCAGCGTCAAACCCAGCTTGCAGTGCTTTGGAGTTGATCATTTGTACAGCAAAACTGTTTTCCTCCACCAGAGTGAGCTCTTGTGCTAGAAATAAATAGCTCATGTTTTAATTTGTGGGGCTGCTCACATCAGTGAAACAACACAACTAAGATGTCTTTTTATTTTTTACGCATTGAATGACTTCTGCCTCTGATGTAATACTCGTTTTTGTTTGATGTATTAAAAGTGTTTTCAATATCTGTCCATGCCTCTTATTTCAGTGAAAGAGGATCAGTTACTCTGATTACAGTAGAGATACAATCATATAAATAATGTCCAAGTAAACATTAGCTCGTGCTCCTTGGTGTCTGGCAGTTTAAACAAACACAAATGACGGACATCAGCCTTTTCATATCTTTTATTTACTCCTTTAATATATAATGGTTGATCACCCCACCTGCCGCCATCAGAGCAGAACTGAGAAAACGTTCCAATTCAATACAACATGAATTAGGAATGAAAATACCCAAAGTTGTGTGACTGCACACATTCACTTCGTTGACAAGTACTTCTAGTCCACAGGACATTATGCAAACACATTTTTCCACCTTTAAACGTCAGTTTTCCTATGACAGCTCCTCCTCTTTTTACGTAATAGCACAAAACAGATGCATTTACAGAACAAAAAGAAATATTCAACTTTTCCTTTCAATTGTCAAAAAAGCCATTTTATTTATTCAGCTGACCTAAAAGAAAAACAAACATGTCCAGTAAAAAAAGACAACCATAGTGATTAAAAACAGGGAAGATGAGGTGCATTATCCTATCCTCAAATGGGGAAAATAAAGATGAAACCAGGTCTATCCATTTCATGTGAATACACAAAACGAGTGTGTGGAAAACGGAAAAAAGCGATTTTTAATTTAAATTATTTGCACCACACAGGCAAGTTAAAATGGTCATGCTATTAGTATACAGAAATGGGGGGGAGCGGGCGTCTGTGGCTCTAAATATACTAAATGTAAATATTAACAAGTATGAACAACGCCAGTGCAACCAGTTAACTGGGACAATCCTTTTCAGTGTGGTAGTGTTGGCAGGATCCTCCCCTTCACTTCTCTTCACACCACTGGTTCTCTTTGCGTACCTGCAGACGACAGGAGGGACAGCACGCCAGGGTTAGGGACACACTTGAAACATTTCCTCAAAAAAAGAAATAAAAAAATAGACTGAGCAGATGAAAGCTGCTCTAGGAAGCTCCCTCCCTCAACAGCCGAATTAAAAAAAAAAATCATCTTGTCCTTATTCAAACCAGCATTGCAGGTAAGTGTAAAGGTAAGTCTGGTTTCTTGCATTCATGTAAATGTATGTGCGAGTGAGTGAATAGTGGGGTTAGGTTCATCTCCAACAGGCATTTTCAACAGGCTCAGTGTAGAGCATCAATATAAATAATCACATTGAGCAGCAACAAGTTTTACAAACATCAGAAATGTTGAATTTCATGTTGTAGAGCTTAACTAATTTTGACAAAAATATATCTTTAAAAAATTGATGAATGCAATTTGATAAAACAGTGTGTGGAAATTAAGACCTCATAATTTCAAATTTAAGACAATTTAACAACTTAACAGTTTTGAACACCCTGAAGACACCCTGTCCCATATTCTCTGACTTTCCAATGGCTTTCAAGGTCTTTAGTGAATTTCAGAAACTCAAATTTGCATACTTTGGCATAAGACCTCAAAGACAAACCCTGTATTGTTACTGGCATCATGTCTGTTGAAATTTTTTAATTTAAAGTAACTGCCAATATTAGACATCATGGTGGCCTCACTGTTTAGTTGTGATCTTATCAAATCGTGTTGAAATTGTTCATTTCCAGTTGTTCAATCAAGCTGTCACAAGGTTTTGCTCTGGATATGAGAAGTGAAGTCTACAAACAGCAGAATTTTACTTTATTTGCTGTGAACTACAAACCAAGAATAGGCCTCTTGAAAAACAGATCATCCATTGTTGAAAACAGCAAAGGAAGATCTTGAGCCTGGAGATGGTTTAGACACAGACTCTAACGATGGGGAGACAAGTCTGGATTTTGTACCATTGCTGCTGTTAACACCCGTTTGATAAGAAAATCAAATTCAGGCCATACAAAAGCACATTGAAAGGCCATTATTTATCTCCAGCTATGAAGGAAATGTTTTGAAGGAACTGTTTTTTCAGGCCCTCTGACTGCACTTGCGTTGCCAGTAATACCTCCAATATCTCAAAAACATGAAAGTGATGACTTCCAGGATCAAGCAAACTGACTCAAACCATAATAAATGTGGAATGTGTCTGAAAAACCACACAATGCTATCCTTTTAAGGCAACAATAATATGTGGCATGGACTGTGGAAAAGACGGTGAAACTTAATTTGTGTTTACTTAACATTTACACAATGTGTAGCCGTCACACTCACTCATAACAGGAGATGAATGAGATCTGGGCTACTTCTGGAGCATGTTTTAGTTATTCCTGGATGCATTTACTTACAATAACAATTTTCAGCTTTCGACATTTGATGAGGGAACATTATAACCTGGGGAACAAGGGAATGACTGAACTCAAAGTGTTCAAAGTCAAGCAACAAGTTAGGGATTATTTCAGCGTGTAAGACATGACAAACTTAATTTTTTAACAAGTAAAATAATCTTGTATGTATTGGGAAATGTGATGTGAATGAGTGGAAGTTTCAGTGTTTATGTGTCCAAGGCAGTTTTCCTCAATTCAGCTCTTTCTATCTGATCAAGTAATCCAAACCCAGCGTGTTACAAAGTAAGAGACAGTAAAGGATGGACCTGAATGCATTCCCCATGGGTACAAAGGATACAAAGGAGTTTCTCTGTAAAAGCAGACAGGAACAGGTAGACAGAAGGATGTATGGACACCTTACCTGGGCTTCTTCCTCCTCTGTGAAATCATTTTTGATGTTGAAAGTCTTCCTGATCTCCTCTGGGGTTTTGCCTTTGATCATGTTGGCCACCGTCTTGCAGGTGACATCTAACAGGCCTTTGATGTCCAAATAGTTGGCAGCCTAAACACAAAAACACAGGGAGCAGGGGAAGTGGCAGAGTAAAACATCAGGAGACAGAGAGAGAGAGAGAGGGAGGGAGCAGGCCTAAGTGCAACCTCACTGTTTTCCATACTCTGTTAATATTCTGGCAGCTTGTTATTTTAAACAACATGCCGAGTACATTTTTGGTTAGGTTTGTTTCAGGTGCCATAAAGCACAAAGCTCAATCTTCTCAACAATGTAGTTCTTAAACAATTAATGCTGACAAGTGCTCAAGTGCTAGCAAACTGCATGGCCTGCAAGGCCATAACTCACTGCACCTCTGACATGTGTTCACTGAGTCGTGGTGCAACACCGAATGAGCTGACATCTTGAAACCTAACCTCAATAATCAGATATGGAATGATACTCAGCCACCGCTGCAATGCCATAAACTGATATTGGATTGAGAAAGTGCCTGAACAATGGCTTGTTGTCACCTCTACATGCAGCATCAACATCTCCCCTGACTGATGCAAACTCATCAAGAATGGAAAAGGTGACAAAACCACACACTTATGTGCTTACATACCGAATTTAGAGATTAAAATGGTGCCTTTAAACTAAAGATGAGAGGTTTACATCCCTGAAATACACAACCAATGTGAACAACTACACTCCCCATGTGGATTTGGTGGACAGTGATACCTGAAGCTCCTTTATTCCCTGCTCTACTCAGTGAGGCACAATAACAAGCAGGAATTCGACACACCCTCCTCTGTGAGAACACGACTCTGCCGTGCTCGAGCTCTGAGCATGTCAACAAGCTCAAGCGGCCAGTGGGCCCAGCTGACTCAGGTGACCGAAGCTCAGGCTAGAGTTTCCCTTCGTGGAAGCCCGCTGCTTCACCAGAACCTATTTCCCAATCCACCCCTGCACGTGAGAAAGGATGACCGCTCAAGACACTGCTTAGGTTACCTTCCACATGCTCTCAAGAGAAAACCCACCAAAGTCTAAAATTAGTGCTGTGCTTTTGCACCTTATACGCAGTTGTCACCCTCTGTTCAAATCTCTTCCTCCTTCACATGCAGGGCGGCTGCCCGGCCCTCCAATCTTCCAGCTGTTGCTAAGCAACTTTTGTATCCCCGTTAACCGAGTGAAAGCAATCGGTGCTCCACCGCAGCGATGAATGAAATAAACAGACCGCAGCAAAGCGCAGCTACAAAAAACATGCACATTCAGCTTGATAGGTAGAAGGCAGATAAACAATAGGACAAAGTTAATATCCACAGTTATAGATAAATGTACCTTAGAATCATGCTATGGGATACCAAACTCTCAAAATCTCTCATTGTTACACCTTGTACCTCCGTATAGTGTGCACTGCCGTGCTGAATCACAGTATGCTCAAGTCAAGACAAGGGACCAGGGCTCTCGGGAGACAGTTCAAGTGTGTTATGCTGTTTATTTTGTGTTTGGATAAAAATAACTCAAATAATGCCAAAAGTTAATTTCCATTCTAGGCTATACATTTTGATCAGTTCACTAGTTAACTTCAACTTTCTTACTGCCCTAAAGTAAATGAAGCTGCAACAATTAACACAAGTGACAATAATTCAAAAACATAAAAAGCTCTATAAAAATATGCATTAGAAACACAGATAAAACATACAACAAGTAGATCAAGCAAGAGATAGATACACTCCCATCAGCCAGGATTAATTCTATGATTAAGACCCAGATGAAGGAAAAAAGTGCAGAGTGGAGTAAGTAAAGAGTTAACAATAAGGTGTGCATGACTACATATTACAAATAGCGCTGGGTATCATCACTGATTTACGGATTCTATTTGATTCTGATTCACAAGGCCAAAATTCAATTCGCTTTTTGGTTCCGTAAGATTGGGTTTGGTTTGGGAGTGTGCTAGGGTTTCAGTTAGAACACCAATTTTAATTACGTGTTGTTTTAGTTAATGTTTCACATATAAACTAAATTGGTTAATTTGTTAAGCATTAACAAGTTAAGCACCGGGCTCTGAGACATTTACCCCTATTAACCCCAATTCAAGGCTTGCCGGTGGTGGCTTTAGTGTACATGATACATTAAAATGGCAACAGAGGGTTGTTGTTGTTGTTGTTGGAGGTTAAGTGGTTTTGGAATTGGTTCCAGATAACAGGTACAACAGCAGAGAGACAGATTTCAGAGAGGGCATGGAGAACTGTAACGGTTCCTCTGCTGCACATTCATGATGATTACAAAACACATCATGACATCGTAAGCAGGACAGATGACATTTCAGCCCAATAACACAAAGTTCCCCTAGGAAAGGGAAGAGACAGGATTCATGGTTCAGTTCACCAAAAATCTAAATGTAATTTCAAACTGCAATGCACATAAAAATGATCAAGCCTTTGTTAGGTTCTCTGCTGAATGAACGTGTGGGCTTTTTTTGGAAAGACAACTAAACAAACCTGTTATGTGGATTTAGTTTCCAGCTTGTACTGATTTCAGTGGAAAGAGAATTGATCCACTGCATGTCTGAATGGCTCACTTTTGTGGCATAAATTATTGGTTGCAAAGCATTGTTCTGGTGTGTGTCTGTGAGATGTACTCACCAGAATGAGCTCAAACAAGGTGCCTTGGTCCACTTTGAGGAACTCCTGGTCCCATACAGGAATGTCGTCTGTCCTCTTCTCTTTATTCTCATCATCCTCGGGGGGAGGAGGGTCATCTTTGTGATGAGTGCACCACTGGATCACCTGAGGGGGATACAAAAAACACACACACTTTATGCAATGAGCCCTTGCAGTAGACTAGTCACAACTCGTCAGACATGTATGGTGACCATCGGTCTTGCATCCCAACTGGAGCAGCGAAGATGTAAATAGGTCTAAGGAATGCAGTTGCTCTAGCCGTGTTCTGAGTACAAATGCAATTTTTGTCAGGGCAGGAGAGCTTCTCGTCCGAGACAAATCAGGCTCAGAGTGGCAAGAGAATAAAACAGAACAAATCCATTCAACTGCCTAAATCCCAGTTTCTTGAACCATGATCTGTCAGCCAAAATAAGTCAACAGTGACATTCTCTGTACCACTAGAGCAAGAGGAACTAAGGACTTCCACTGCAGCAGCACAACAGGAGAAAAACTCATATTCTCTTTCTTCATTACATGCAAGACCTGATCATCATTACATTACATTACATTACATGCAAGACTTGACCTGTTGATATGTATGTGTGTGTGTGTATGTGTGTTATACCTTCTTGAGAATGGCAGCATTTACATTAGGAAGGGGAACTGGGTCATCATCGCCTTCATCGTCCATTCCCAAATCTGTGAAGGAGCCAAGAAGTCAGAATCAGCATCAGATATGTTTAATGATAAATAATACAAGGGGAAAATTATAAAAAAAAAAAAAAAAAAAATGTGTGCATCACAAATGTCTAATAAAGACAGTGCATTGTGTAAACATATGTGCATTAATCTACAATAATACTGTATGCAGCACAATATTGCATTAATTACTATATATTATACGGGTAGAAAATTCTTGCCCAGATAAATAGTGTGCAGTTATGCAGTCTGTTTACTGTCTGTATAACACAGGTGAAACATACTATATGATAACCTCAAATGGATGAAATCCAGTGACCTGCTAACATGTCACCCTGCATCAAGTTACCACTGTGGCTCATACCAGCTGACACAGATAAACAGCAGCAAGCTATGAACTTCAGATCATCCGTGAACAAACAGGAACCATACCTTCTAACATCGTTTTAATAGTGACAGACTGTTTGGCTATCTCAACATCCACCTCGAAGATCTCCCCGTCAGAGCTCTGTAGTTTTATCGTGGGCATTATCTGTAAAGTAGAGAAAAATCAGGTTATTGATCAAGCGGGAGCAAGGTGACGTTATTTAATGTGCCAAACTAAGCGGAGAACACCACGACCAGTCAACGCCAGTGCTGAGGCTAATGAGCTAACGTTAGCCTAGCCAGCCACGAACTTGCACTTTGTATTCACTTGGCTAAAGGGCTACAAACTTGTATGTTTGGCACTTCAACAATTCAGTAATATACATGAACCTTGGTTAATAATGTAAACACAGTTAACCTACGCAACCGCTGCCATTTAGCGCTAACAGGTTCAACTGACTCAACATCAGGTAATTAGCACTAGCCCCATGCTAACTAACGCAATGGTAATCAATTGACGGCAGCTTGACTGCGATGATGCTAATTGATTAGCTTGCAGATGTTAGCGTTAGAATAACCGAGATATTGAACACTATAGTTAGCACAAATATTTGAACCGGCAAATTAAATAGTGCGCAACGTTTAGCCATGTACGGAAGGTTACCGTTTAACACAAGCTAACTAGTTGAGCACACCAACTCACCGCGCAGCTAGCACCGACTTAACACAATGCTAGCAGCCTTTGCTAACGCTGTTATCTTGCGTTGTCAGCGAGGCCTGCTCCAGATTAAGGATGTAAACATGGCAGAAAATGAAGATGACCTCAGCTTCCACAGTTGGATAAAACGTGAAGCAGACGCTCTGTTTAGCAGATGTACTCACCGTAAGTGTTTTTCTTCAGTTGTAGGGGTAGAATAGCGGCGGGGCCTGTCAGTGAGGCGGAGGCAGCGGGCGGCCAGTGGAAGTCTCTGGTAAGAGCTGGTCGACAGCCAGAGACGTTTCGCTTTGTCACACGCTGCTGGGGGAGAGGAGGAGGAGGAAGAGGAGGAGGAAGAGGAGGAGGAGGCGGCTCTGACTGACAATTTCCCTGAGTTTTAACGTTGTTGTTGATTTACAGGGACTTTTAACGCACCTTTGTCTTCCGCAGTCCCACTCATTCCCCAGTCAACACGTTTTAGCTTACTTAGTTGATTTTCAAAACAGCTGTCAATCTGGACGTCTCACATTACGACACACATACATGTTTTTGTTTACCAGTGAAAAGCAGGTTGATGGAAAGGAAAGCAGATGACCTGACCTTTTTTTATCTGACGGCGTTGTACTGTACTCTCAGCTTCATTGTATTTATTTATATTGCACTTTTCATGCAAACATGCAGCCCAAAGACATTAAGATCAAGATTAAAAGAACAGACAATTTTTTTTTTTTTTTAAAAAAGACAAGAAAAAGTCTGCCACACAAAAAATTACAATAAAAACTGTAATGTTAAAAACAAATAAAAAGTAAATAAGATACAGTAAGAATAAAATAAGCACAAGGATAAAAATAAATATGAAAACAACAATTAAACTGGAAAAATTAAGATGTAACATTACTCCAACATAAAAGCCAGATTAAAAACAGGTCTTTAGTTTCCTTACTATACTACCATAGTTTCCTTACTATAGTATAACCTATAGTATTATAGGCTATACTTTGTTATTGTAAATGACTGAAGGCTTTGTATATGCAAAGCCCTCTGTCATTTACAACAAAGATATGGGACATTTTAGACCATATTGATTTATATTAATAATTAGAGACAGCCACCTTCATACTGTGTAGTTTCGGATATGCTTCATGTCTATGTAGAAGTTAAATTTGACATTTTTCAACATTTTACTTAATGTAGTGATGGCAGCCACCATGGAGTGGCGCTTTCTCTTTAGCCTACAAATAGGTAGAGGGCAGGCCTGTGGACAGGTGCTGGAGATAAATCCAGGTTACATGGTGCTAGTACATGAAGGCAGCACATCATTACCTGGGAACAGCTGTGACTAGGAAAGATGATTAACAGAACGTGGAAAATCAGTTGTGCTCTTCAGATGTGTTGGTGAGGAACATGTTATGTCATAGGGCATGCTGTTGTCCTCTTTCAATTATAAATTGAAGGGTACAATTTAAAAAAACTTTAGTGCAAGAGCTTAAATTCTACCAGTAAATGAGTACCAGCAGTTACTGTTGAGAACCACTGCCTTTAAGTTTGGTTGTTCACTGCAAGATCATGGTAAATGCTGAAATACATATCATGTAAATGAAGGGAATGGGCAAAGATCAAAGTGAGTGAATTCAGTGGCATGACTAAACAAAGCAGAGATACTGCTGAAAGCTAACAAGCTGCCAGTTGGTGCCAGCAGCAGGTACTGTCTGTCCTGTGCTCCTTCAGTGGCTTGCTGCAGGTCAGTCAGTGTGACTGAACCCCGCTGACCAGACAAATGTCTTATTGGCAGGCAGACTGTGTGCTGATAGGTACACAAATATACAATCCACATCAAATTTTCTTTGCATTTATACCAAACTATGCAATCTAATATTTTACTTACTGCTCCCAGTTAAATGAAGAGGATTACAGTCTGCAGACCTCTCCACAGTTAGACTAATTTCACAAATGTACCACAGACAAGACCGGCAGACCTGCAGGCCAGCTGGCTGACCTACTGGCTGGTTGGCCGGTTGGCTAACTGGCTGACTTCCAATTGGCTAAATTCAAGTCAAAATAGCCTCGCAGGCCAAACCTTCTCACCGGTTGCCGCCTGGCTCACACAGCCCAGGACAGCCGTTCAGTGTCACAAAGTTAGAATGAAAACAGCACACACAAACACTTCAAGGAGCCACCTTTATCTTTATTATTCAAATGATTCGGTTAAATACAGACTCTTAAATTCAGAGGGAGTCAAGTGAGTTGATGTGGATGAACACTCCATCATCTGCTGGGTGACTGCATAAGAAAGGTATTCCTTTCGATGTTTTACTGGAGAACAGAAACCTCACACACAAGTTGCCTGATGGGGGCTTTCTTGGTAATTTAAAAAAAAAAAAAAAAAAAATCAATGAAAAATCTTCTGTAGTGTGAAATCTCTTCATCTTTTTACTTTATGTTACATTTTTTCCTCAGATTTACAAAAGTGCAAAGAAATCATGTTTATATATTGAAAATGTGAAGGAATCCACATAGTAAGCCATGGCATGTGGGATTCAAACAGCTGTATTTGAAGTAACAATGCATCACTACTGCTTTTGTCTTGGACCTTGGTGCAGTCAGTCGAGCTGGAAGGGTACAGAATGAGGAATTCAAACCACTGCTGTTTTACATAGTGGGGAAGGGGGGTCAATACAGGTCTTCAGCAATGAATATTGTAATGGTTATGGCACACACCTTTTGGTCCATCCATAGACACAGACATTTGTTTATTTTTTTTTGCTAAATGCTTAAATAGGTCTTTGTGTGAAAATACAATGTACACTGCTGTGTAGCCCCCAGTTTCTGCAACCCCCCCCCTTTCTCTCTCTTTTTCATGTTGTTACCGGTTGAAGGTAGTTTTCATATAGCATGGCAATACTGGACTGGACTGGACTGTGCAGGGGTCAAAGGTCAGAGTTTACAGGAAGTAGTCTGGGGTGCGACGAGTGACATGGGGCTCTCCTCTGCGAGGCGCAGGATCAAACTGCAGGCTAGACAGAAGAGAACAAGCAAAAATTAGGCTCGTTAACCAATTATTATGACCACTAATATATCCTGACTGAAATCGCCGACTTTGTTTACTTCACTACTGAAAAGTTACCCTTTACTAAGCCTTAACACTTATACTGATTATGTAAACTACTTTACTCGGGCAGGCCTCTGGCTTTTAGAGATCCACAGGGATTAGATGCACTAGCTCTGTTTTTTGTGTGTGTGGGTGGACTTACAAAGAGTATTTGAGGGTGTCATCTAGTTCCATGATAGCTGCCTGGTTTCCACAGCGGTAGCAGTAGTTGGGAGCGCTGAATATTGTCACCACATTCCTCTCATGGCACCAGTTGTAACCCTGGGGGAAGCAGATGCATTATTCACCGGAGATACATAATTCAAGAAAAAAAAAGCTACTATGATGCAAATCTAGGCACAACAATATGCTCTTGAACTTGGAATAAGAGGGAACACTCATGTCATGACTATTTGCCCTGTCATTTTTAGTTGCCATGGTGGTAATTTCGGCTTTGAAATCTACATCTGTTCTCATTTTGGTTTTGTCTTTGTGGAAGCGGATGCTGCCTGAAGAAAAGCACCAAGCTTGAGACACTTGAGATTACCAAGACTCTTTTTACGTCTCTTATTTGCTTTGAAGTGCTTGTAATTTATTGCATCATTGATAGCAAATAGATTTGTTTTTGTGTGCACTGTACGGTTTCCAACCTTTCTATTTAATTTTCAGGGAATGACCACCAATCAAGTCTGGGTAATTTTTCTCAGTGAGGTTTGTAAACTCTACCAGCCACTTTGTTAAATTGCCAACAATCACTCACGTCCTACAGTGGCAGAATGTGGCCAGTGGATGTAAAGATAGTTTCCTGTCCTGAACGCAATCATACACACCTGCAGTATCTCAGACAGATGTACACACACACACACACACACTTACCTCCATGACCAGCTGGTGGGCACGGGATACCAGTGTGAGGCGGTTGGCGTGGTTGAATGTCTCGGAGATGTCCTGGCCAAAGGTGTAGCCGGCTCCACGAGGAGAGATGCCCCAGCCACCACGGTCGTCAGGGTCCGACCACAGCAGGTCACACATGGGGCCCTGCAGGAGGAGGAGGAAGGAGGAGATCTCTGATTAGGAGGAACACACATTTTGTCACTGGTGATACTCACTCAGAGCACTTGTCTTTAAAGCCACAATAATGAGTAAAAAATTAACTTCAACTTGGTCAGCTAATTCTGCATAATGTAATGTGCATATTTTTAACCACCAAAAATTGTATTCTCTAACATTTTTGTTACAAAATCCTATTAGTTTTCTCCCCGGAAACTGTATTTTTAGTGATTACTTAACTACATTAGAGCCCCTAGCACTAATCCCATCACAGATTTCTGAATAATCCTCCATTGTGACATGGTTTTATGTAAACTACTGGGGGTTAATATGGAGTACCAATGCAATCCATCACTTTTACTGACTAACATTAATTTCTTGTAATTTCTGAGTTCAATTCAGTGCTTCCACATACTTAGCTTTTAATTCCTAAATGTGAAGCAGCTCGTAACTTCGTAAAAGTGCAAACATGTCGATTACTGTTTTTACCTCGTGTGGCACTTCCTGTAAGCGGTCCAGTGCTCTGATGTGATCCAATGTATCTATGGACGGTGACAGTCCTCCGTGAAGACAGAAGATCTGGGACACGGAGACAACAGGACAAGAGCAGTATTAGTGGTTTATACAAACTGTTTTCTCTCTGATCATCTCTTTAAATCCAGCCTGACCTCTCACCAATACATCTTGCACTATGCTTGTTGTTTTTTTATTACACAGAGCTAGATTCAAGTTCATGCTGCACCATGAAGTTCAACTCAACGTGTGAGTTGTCTCACCTGAGAGTCTACCAAGGCAGTGAGGGGGAGGTAATCGAACAGGTCTGTGAAGTACTTCCAAACGTTGGCGTTGCCGTATTTCCTTAGGCATTCATCATAGAAGCCGTACACTTGTGTAATCTGTCTGCTCTCGTGGTTCCCTCTGAGGATTGTGATACGCTCCCGGTACCGTACCTGAAACCAGGGCAGAGAATACCACGAATTATCAAGAGCTGTCTGTTTGTTTGTTTTTGTCCCCCTCCTAGTCAGAGTTACATAAGGAATAAAGCACTGCTAAATGGCATGCATTCTACAACACTAGGAACAATTACAATGTTCAATGTTTACTCTCAAGCTACAAAGTAAAAATATTTCTGAATCCTACACCCCTAAATCTAGTTTAAAAAAGGTATTTATAATAAAACTGGAGAGACTGCTTGATTTTATATATATATATATATATATATATTTGATGTAACATATATTTCATGTCATGTAAGATTACATATATAAGCTGATCATTTCTTTGGAAATTTTTTGCTAGTGGCCAGCGCAGGTGGGGGTGATGAAGAAAATCTTTAGGCACCAGAATCGTACAAAGATGTGAGGACTTTGTCAGTATTAACAAACTGCTCAACACTTACCTTAAGTGCTACTAGTAAAGTGACGGTTTCTACGGAGTAGTAACCTCTGTCCACGTAGTCGCCCATGAACAGATAGTTTGTGTCTGGAGATTTCCCTCCAATCTTGAAGAGCTCCATGAGGTCATGGAACTGGCCGTGGACATCGCCGCACACTGTCACCGGACATCTCACCTCCTGGACGTTGGACTCCTTGGTCAGGATCTCTTTAGCCTGCAGCAGACACACACAAACATTCATTTGGAGAGTTTTGCAAGCCAATTATAGGCCTACATCCTGAAAAACACAGAAATACTGTAAATTCATCTTTTACCATGTAGCCATCATTTTGAGTTGCAGTTTTACTTAAACCCATCAGCATTACCTTTTTGTTGGCAATACAAACAACAGTTATATACATCTACTTGTTATCTACTTATTTTAACATTAAAATCAGTCTATCTCATCTGTTGTACATGTAGTGTTCCCATTTTACATAAGAAATGTACATTGAAGATGGCTGATTAAGTGCAGTCCATATTTGTTTTTCAAGAGCACCTCAACCCATGTGATCTGTGTTATGAATCATATGCTCTTTATGTTGCAATTTTACATTTAATTAATTTTTTCCTCTGTCTTGATTTCTACTGCAATTTCCTGCCAATATAACTGCAATTTGCACATCAGCCTCTATTGGGGTCCAAATAGCCACCAGGCAGTGATTACAACCCATCCCCCATCATCATGACAATCTCTCTAAGGAAAAAAGCCCCTACTCTGTGTGTGCCATTTCCTGTGGGCCTGCCTTGCGACCGTTGTGAAGACAGTACTAGTTACACCACAGCGATTCTCTATGCAATCAATTATGCTCTCCAAGAAACGAGCACTGGGTGTTTTAGAGGAAACACTGGGTGACTGTCGTCTGCTGATACAGTGCAAACAAGAGAAATTCACATGATGAAAAGACGATGTCCAGCAGTGGATGTGGATTTTTTCTCTGTATGCCAGCTGACGACAAGTCTTTATCTGGCATCAAGGCTTCTTTTAGACCCCATGCCACCATAATGAAAGATACTCATGCTTTTATTGTAAGTATGGTCATCTTCTAAAAGAAAGTGAATATAATTAACTATGTCTCTGTAAATGGCTTGTAAGTAGCAGTGCCCCTTGAGCCATTTTTTGAAAAGTTTATGAAGGGTTTTTTTGGTAGCATGTAGTACTTTCACTAACCAGGCGCCAGACTCTTCACTAGTATTTGGCAGATTATACTAGGACTTGACACAAACAAGTTTAAAAAAAAAACAAAAAAAAAAAAAAACAGGGCAGGCTTTTAAAAGCATTAATATTAAAACCACAGGCCTCCAGCATGAACTATTCCAGAAGTCTGTCTAGGAGCTTGGTAGACCTGTCTGACTGAGGGGTCAGCTGTGTGTGTGTGTATGTGTGTGTGTGTGTGTGTGTGTCTGTGTGTGTAGGTTAACAACAGCTTTAAGGAGCTTTGGAGGAAATAAATCCACAGCCCGAGAGCTACAGATGGAAATGATGCTGTGACCAGGACCTGAGCTGAAGACCAGACAGGACTGACACACTGAGCTGAGAGGGAGAAATGGAGCAAAATGAGAATGAAGAGAGAGGGGGGAGAGAGAGAGAGAGAGAGAGAGAGAGAGAGAGAGAGAGAGAGAGAGAGAGAGAGAGACACAACATCAAAACAAAATGGACAAAGGGAAGTTGATGGTGGGGGGGGGGGGGGGGGGTGGAAAGATGGAGAGATGCACACAGCAAACTCAATGTAGTTACACTTATGTTTTCCATCCTGCAGTAATTATTTACTCTTTCACCCATTTTTTTTTTTACGCCATGCCCTTCTTAATCTTGGTCCCATTCTCTTTGCATTGCTTGTGTGAGAGCCTGACAATTTCCATATTTGGTTTTGAAAATGGCTACACAAGCAAAATCCTGTGTCAATTTATGCCTTTTGGAGTGATAAGTTGTACTGAAATGACAAACGTAGCTAGAGAGAGTGTGAGAAACTGCCAGCGACAGGGTGCTGAAGCTGGCCTGTCTCTCTGGCAGATGGACAGAGAGCAGCAGAGCCACCGTGACCACAGTGACCATCAACTGGACAGGACTGCAGCACTGCACAATGCTGACCTATATTACATGCAAATGTACACATACATACTCCACGTGCCCATACTAACATGTGGCAGCAGGCCTTTCAATTACAGGACTGGCTGGCTGTCAGCCTGGCAGAGCCCTCTATCTCTAAAGCCATTAAGTCAATCAGCTAGAAAGAATATTCTGCATTAAAATGGAGCAGCTATTTATTTTCATTTTCAGATCCTAATTAATTTGAGTGAAAAATACACAGAGATGAGAGTAAAATAAATTAATCAGAGTAAGCAAAACAAATAGATAAACATTTTAAACAGGGCAGGTCAGTCAGTGTGACTCAGACACACACACACACGCACACACACACACACACAAAAGGTTGGTCCATCTTTTGATAACCACTGCACGCTAACACAAAACACAAACACAATAAAATCTACAGCAAGCCATTCATTTATAGTATGAAAATGTTATGCAAATAAAGCTAAATAAATACAATAAACTGGAGAAAACTGGACTATCTTCAACAAACTATACTGAGGACTTTCATTTTCTTTAAGTAACAAAATCATAGCCTAGCCATTGAGAGCGAGTATGAGATCCACTTACCTAAATACATCACATAGCTCATAAGTTTTAGTTTCCCCTAGTTCCTTCAAACTTTGTTGCAAAGACAGAGAAAAGTCACAACGGCCAAGTTTGGGCAGTAAAGCTTTGTTACAATCCAGGACAGTGATTTTTGTCATAGCCTAAATTGATTTTGGTGTGTGGACTGCAAAGTAACTCGCTCTGAGTGAGTTTTGGCCTACTAATGTAGCAGTGAGCAATATCAACAATATACTTGAGTGATGAGTGATATAGATAAAAATGAAAACTTATGCCCTTTTTTGTTAAATTGGTTGAGATCTTTTTTGTTTGAATGCTGACATCTTTGGCACAGAGCAATCATTGCTGTCCTGCACTGTGATCTCTTCCTCCTTTGATTTTCTGTATAAGTACTGCTGGAAAATGTAAAACGCATCTCTTCATATCAGGGGCTTTTTCCAAGGAAAGATCTTCCAGGCACTGGGTGTCCAGAACACGAAACCTTTCAGGAAGGAAGTACAGCCTCTGTGTTGTTATCTCTCTTGTGCCAGAGTAACAAAACATTTCTATGAAAATGTCAGACTATGACTTTGAGTCTACCTAAAGGCCTGAGAAGACTGTACACAGTATCACAAATGTACCATTCAGTTTCACTCTCCAGTGGTGTCGGTGCAAAGCCTCGGCATGCAAATTCTTGGCGTGGGCACATGATACATGCACCCGAAGGCCGGCAGTGCATTTTGCTAGAGCAAAAATCAGTTCTACTTTTGTGACAGATTTCCGTGTGGCCATCCAATCAGTGGAGATTGTCTTATGGCAAAAACTGGGAATTTTGCATTCAACTTCTTGAAAAGCCGAGACAATTTTGTCTCTACACACAGGGCACAACGCAAATGGCACAGAACTGGCAGTGCACTGTCTTTTCAGACTTTTATGCTGTGAGTTGCTGGTAAGGCTGTGGCAACACAACACAGCCACTTCATACAAAAGCAGAACTGTCCATGTCCAGTCAAGGAGTTTCAGCCTTCGGCACCATTTCCTTTGCTGAGAATTTGTCTTAACTCATCGTGACATTGTCTGCAGCGAGCTGCTTTACCATCATTACTCATCATGTGGCCTACAGCTATGCAACCTCAGACTGACTGTATGAGTAATATGAAAGTCAGGTATTATTTCTTTCCCAGCCCAACTCATCTCATCACGCTGTATCATTACTTGGGTATTGTAAACTTGGTATGAGGCCTCCAAACCACAAGCGTGGTCTCTCCTCTTGTTTCATGCAGCAACTGGCATTAGAAATACATAATATTTTCTTAGTCCTGTGATGAACATTACCCAGGCAGTAATTTTATTTGAATACAATTTTTTGCCCTTACAGTCAAGATGTTTTGAGGCTATGACTTTAACTCTGAATTTGCTACTAACTGACTTTCCTGGTTGCTTAATGGTTAAATAAAAGGCCAAGGCCTACAACACCCAGGCCTTTATAGCAGGTTGTTATAATGAATGACATCAGCTGTAAGCAGGGAACTCTTATGACTAACCAGTGACTCCCATCTGGCTTCATAAACTATTAATCAGCAACTTAAATCAACTGGGGCCTCCTTTAAAAAAGTAACCTTCGACTTGACCCAAAGTTTAACTGTATAATCCTGTCAGAGCATATGACCGGAGACAATAAAATATCCACAGCATTCATACTTTGTAAAACACAATTAAGCTTAGGCTTTTGATATATTACATAAAACTGGAGAGAGTCAGTGCAATGAGAAGTGCTTTTTCTGGCATGGGGCAACTTTTTCATAACTCACAACTTAAGCTTGGATTTGGTAAGAAGCCCATATTTTTTGTGAGAGCCTTTTAGGGAGAGGATCACAACTTGCAGAGAGGATCCCAGTCTGGCTGTGAATGAAAAGGATGATGGCAGCATTACATAAGTGTCTCGCTCATGGTGCCAACCACACCTGCAGCAGAGAACGCCATGGAGACGCTGCTGGGGAGCGACTCTGGCTCAGATTATAACCGTGGTCAGGCGTCACACACAGCACAGTCAACAACGAACTGCTTAGCTGAGTGCTGAGAAGTGAAGTCAGCATTTTCCCAGCTGCCGCAATATAATCCCATTACACTGAGTTAAGCGTGGCCAAAGGTCTTCTTGGAGACAACCTGAGGCAAATTAAGCTTGAATACTGGGTTCAACAAACAACCATAAACAATGACATCATGCAAGGAGTTTTCTGGTAGTGAAGAGGTCATCACTCTCAACAGCACCATAATCACGGTGGGAAATAAACACCAGCCACCAGCCAAATGATGGGAGATTTCGCCCAAGTGTGGTTAGTGTGTCCATCATCATAGTTCCTGAATTTTGCTGAGTGGCCCTTAGCAATCTTTTAGTGTCAGCATCAGCACTTTTGCCTTCAATCTGATGTTGTATTGCTGCCTACTTTCATGTCTTTTACATTTTTCCCCTTGTAATGGAATTATAATATTACTAGTTCTGTTTTTGCTCTGCTGAATTGCGCTTTAATGTAAGCTTTGTTTTCATCAAAGCCAAATGTTTGCTCCAGCATTTTACAACTTTGTTAAGCGATGTAAAATGCAGTCATTACCATACCATTCAGTTTAGTAGGTAATAAAGCTTCATTTGGAAGTGTTTTTCCATCCTAATTCATTTTTTGCAGGTACAACAATGTTATCAGCTGGAAAACAGAACTCCAGTCTCTGTGGTCAGTGAATATAAAAGTTCATTTCCTGTGCTGAGTACAGTTGTATGAAAGTGAATTTTGCATGTACAACTGTCCTTCAGTAAGTTGAACAACTATAACATAATGACCAAAGACCAAAGTCTGACCCACTTTATATCATATCATAATATTGTTTATTCAAGTGTTATGAGACGAAACTTGGCAGAAATTAGTGTTTTCCCAGGTTTAAAGGAACACAAATTGGCCAGGCTAAAATGTTAAGAAAATCTGTGCCTCACAAATGAATCAAGGGAGCAAAGAACCCAAAAACAGGGCAGAAAAAATTATGTTTGAAAAGTTATATGATCTTTATGGGCATTTGTGAAGGCAGGCATCAACAAGGGTCATGGAAAGGAATTCTTTTCTTGTTTGTTTTGAAAAAGGCAGCTGGAAGAGGCACATGTTAAACATCTAATTAAATCTGATCAGTGTAATAGGCAGGAGGACAGAACCAAGTTCTGCTGAACAGTGGTTCCCCACATGCACCTTCATTAAAACACAGCAACTGGATAAACACCATGAAATTATGAAACACATGACGTCATGACTCTAAACAACCTGTGCAAAACAAGTCAGCAGCCATGAGTTGAAGGTGTTTCCACAGTGCTGGATGCAGAAATCTGTTGGTTGGTATTCCCTTTCCCCCAACATTAGGCAAAGACAGAAATGTCAAAACAGCCAACCTTTTCTGAGGAGGTTTCTGGAATGCGGAAATGAAAAGAGTAGGGATTACACAGCACATCCGACTCCTCCACACCCCCGTACATCCCAAAACAGAGCTACTGTCTCTCTGAGTCAACCTGAACAGTGTTATTCTGAGTCACATGCTCAGATCCCCCTTAGCAACAATGGCTTTGTTAGTGTTAGTGATGCAACTCAGAATCAATCACAAATGCAGCTATTTTTAATCAGGGAGGCTGACTGGCTGTTGCGGAGGCGCATTCTGCTGAATACATTAACCAAACTCACAGGGGGACAGACGGATGAATGCAGGCAGGCGCTAGTTTGGAGCAGATGAGCTCTTCAGAGCTGTGATACCAGAACTGCCTTGGGCTGAAGGCACTGTAGAGGAGTTACACTGCACAATGGCTTTCCCCTCTCCTTTTTCCTCAAGACTATTTTTATGGCATCTGTGCTACAGTGGAGGGGACATGGAAAGGAGTAATAGAAAATAAACAGGCAACAGAATATTTGTGCTGTGCTGTGTATCCCTGGTCCCTGCATCTTTCTCACAGATCATGCTCAATATTTGTGATTTCTAGTTATCCAGAATTATATTTCACCATTCACAGTTTAATTTCTCTTGTTCAAAGGACCCACAATCGATCTGTTTTTCTAATTGAACACTGTCAGAAAACAGAATTATGAGGACAGAGACATGTCAAAGTATATCGTAATCTGAATTCAAGTCCTTTAAATTAAAATACATGGGCATTACCTCTGATAAGCAGTCATCTCAAAGTCATCCACAGCTCCTAGCAGATGTAATAGCACGAAATGAATAAAAAACCAACAACCTAAAACCAAAACCGTACTCAAAAATAAGGGTGTCAAATTTTTTCAGGCTGGGGCCCAATTGAGAATTTTTCTCAAATAGCCAACCTGAGCACAGGAAAATACACTGTTGCAGCGTGCACCCTGGCAAGAACACATGGGCTCATGTGTCTTGACCCAAAGTTTAAGAATCAAGGACACAATCTGAACTTTTGGAACCAACGATATGAGAGCTGAACTAAGAAAGAGAGCAAACGTCGGGAGTACTAAACCACTTGAGAAAAGTGTGCCCTTAACCTTCAGCCAACAGAGCTCCAAAAATGGTAGTGGGCCTTTTTTTCCCCAGTCCTTTTAAGAGCTGAGAGGGAAAGAATCACACTGTAGAAAAAAAAAAGAAAAAAAAAAAAAAACTAAACCAAACGAGGTGTCTTAATCAGTGTTTATCCCTGACTTTGTGTTGGACCACAGCATCCATGGATGTTCAAAGGTGGATGCTCTTCTTGGTGAACAAGACAACAATACTTTGCACAAAAGACTTGACACCAACCAACACTAATACAGTGAGGAGACTGCCTGAATGCCCCAAACCATCATTTTGAAGCAAGCTGTCTGAAAGCTACAGTAAATGCTGTCCATCACGTAGTACTGGACTCTCACCAGCTGATAGCCATCTTTTTACCTAAAAATACAGTTGGAAACCAGCTACTAACAATGTACCTTGCACTTCTAGGTTCATTTTTTGTCTGGTATTGCATTTTTTGTCACTTCACTTTGAGCTATTTTCAGTACAGTTACAAAAGACTAAAACATCAACTGTGAATACTGGGTGTTGATGCCGATGCCTTAGAAATAAACAGCAGGAATTTCTTTCTAGATTCAACATTATGCACCAACATTCAACAATCATACGGGGTGATGTCGGTTGTGTAAGTGGCAGAGTGCTCTCAGTGGCCATAATGGAATGCAGCCACAAGACATGCTGCATTTTTAGTACTGACTGAAGTAAAGGACAATGCAAGTCAAGGAAACAGCTACAAAATATCTCCAGATTGAGATGAGATGTAGGCATATCAGTGTCCCGGGGTGGATTTTTCCTTTAAGCCCATACATCTGCAGTTGGAATTCAGCAGCCAGTCTGAGAGAGAAGGATGTTGGGAGGAGATTGGGGTTAAGCTGCAGCTCAGACTAGACAAGTCTGTGGAATCTGATGATGGGTTGCTGATGTCTAATGATGCCTTCTCATTGTCAGTGGATGGGAGAATCGCAGCACAAACACACCTAGTGACTAAAAACATTGTACCTTTATGCATTTGCTCTTCAATGTGCCTTTCAGTGAGTACAACAGTAGAATATGCTTTAATTCCTAGATTACTAACATTATAACAGTAAGGAGGTCAAAGGTCAGAGCCACAGTGCACTGACGTTATTCCTGTGACCCCAGAATAACCACTAGACAGAAGAGCTATGAAAATAAAATAACAGTTATTAGCATCTTTGTGACAGGTGCATAGAAGATTAGTCTGCACAATGTGTAAACAATGCTCACATAACTGGTCAATTTCAGCTAAAGATACATGCACTTTTGGCTCACGAAAACTCTCTGGATTAAACATCACTACGTAACTTTCAGTAAGAAACACAAATGATTTTTTTTTTTTATTCTCTCTAGTCTGATGGGAGCATTGTTTTAGTCCAATACTTAGTAGATTACATAACCCTCTACATATCCACCTGCTGTCCTTTAACTTGAGGAGTAAATCAAAACAAGAGGAGCAAAGTGGGGTCACCGGTGATTAATTAGCACATTCAGTAGTTATGTTTAACCAAGTGAGGAATGCAGTGTCACATTTATGTATGACAGGTGGTGATTGTACAGCCTACTAAACAAGCCAGTCTCACCACTTATTGACTACTGAGGTAATTTAGAAGCAGAAAACAGGACAGAGGTCAGAAGTGAACTGCAACCTCTTGCCTAAACTGAGACATATAGATTCAGGGTTTGTATAAGAGGGTAAACACCTAAAACGCCACCTTTTTACTTACAGGGTAGGTTACCCACATTTTCAGGGCTTCAACCTGGTGTAAGTTAGATGAAATGGGGTGTTTTGGTAGTGAAGACATGTAAAAACGCTGCTTTGGCTGAGGCTTACACATACTGGTGGCTGGTTACGTCAGGATGCGCACCAACTTGAGGTCATAACTCACCTAGATTTTAGTCAAGCCGCCATGAAAGTGGCTATAAAATGTAATACTAGTCAACCTCACTCCTTCAAGCCGGGTGTCTTTCACTGCCTGAGCTGAGTGAGATGCTCCTGGTCGCACTGACAGTCTGGATGAGGAGGGCTGTAAATGTGGTATGTGATTTGAATCCACAGTATGGCTGTCCCTGTCTCCACGGTAAACCCTCTATAACGATACACGCTAGCTATGCCACCACAACCAACTACTAATGCGTGGTTTTAGGCAGGCGACGGGTAAAATTTCCTAGAGATAGCTAATTTACCACCCATGCTGATTGGCAAGTAACAGGGACAGAGCAATGAAATGTACACTATAGACGCCATTTTAAGAATGTCTGGAAGGCGGCGAGGAGGAGGGAAAAAAGACGTTGACAGTAACTTGGGGTGAGGGGGGAATGCTAATTAATATCTTACCTTCTCGCATAGTGTTTTCACTTGGTTCTCCGTCAGCTGCTTGCATTCGTTGAGCTGCTCGATCCACAGATCGATTTCTTTCGTGAACGCCTTTTCGTCCATTTCTGTGCGTTTTTTTCCCCCGAGGTCGCTGCGTTTGTTCAGTCAGCTGCTCTCTAAGCTAATTTCAGGTTTAGGAAGTGCTGTTTCCCCCCCTCAGCTGTTCTCGTCGTTTCCACCGCTTGCTAAAACGCCCGGACCAGGTGCTAATTGGTCTCTGTGAAAAGACGCATGTATCTCCGGCTGCCAGTTATGATTTGGCTGAATTGAAACGGAGCAGAGAGAGAGAGAGAGACGTCAGCCGTTAACGTCCCACCCTGAAGCTCGGTGTGTGACAAAGCGGCCGCAGCACAGCTCGAGACTTCCGCCTGCAACTTTCAAAATTAAAGCCTAATTTCTTGGCTCGTATGTTTTGAACGACAACAAAGAGACAGAATCATTTCGAGAACAGTTTATAGAAGAAGAAGCTTTGTATTATAGTGCCCTTAAAAACAGACTTGATAAAGTGCTTTGACAGACACAGCAAAGCAGAATTTTCAGAAAGCCAAATAATAATAGAAAGCGGCAAACATGTGCAATACAAAATGAAGGTAAAATCAAAATATGGTAAAAACAGGAAAACAAAAGATGCAAACTAGAGAGGAAAACAGAAGGATAATGAAAGATAGAGATAACAAAAAGATTTAAAAAAAAAAAAAAAAAAAAAGGCAACAAAAAAAGAAAAAGAAATATATAATGAAAATAAAAATGGGTTTCAAAGAGTGATTTAAAAGAAGTTACTGATTCTGTAAGTGTTACCTCGTTGAACTGTATCTCTCTGTTTTCATGTGTTTTCATTTCAGCAGTGTTCATTCATTCATTCATTCATTCATTCATTCATCTTCTAAACCGCTTATCCTCACAAGGATAAGCGGTTTTTAAATGGCTTCTATGGCATATTAAGCATTTTGTATCTGCCCCAGCATCACAAACAAATTAGCCTACATGTGAGGGAGGGAGCCAAGGTAAGAGAAAATCAATAAACTTGTCAGCTGATCCAAATTGTAATTTGGAATTTTTGGCAATTCATGCTGTGCTGCTTGCTTGAGCATTAGCTCAGATATCTTGATGTGTGCAGCACATTGTTTGCATTTAACCAGTTAAGGCAAAATACAAATTACATGCGTGTTACAACACAATAGCTGTTTTATTTGTCTGACTGTTCAAGTATTTAAGTGTTTAAGAGTTTAGGGTGGATTTTTCCTTTAAATATATGCATTTTCTCTGATTGTATTTTAACGAGTTCATGTTTACTCTTCCTAAAGCAGATTTTAGCGCTGTGATTTTACCTCATATCAAGTAAAACTTGAACAAAACAACTGAACCTGTACTTCATTTTGACATTTTTAAGCGTTTCCGCCACTTTAAACTGTAAACAATCACACTTCCGGCTACCCTCTGGCTGTTTGTGTCAGACTTGACGCAGCCGCAGAGCGCCGCCCGACGCCAGTAGCAGCCGGAGACTGATGACAGCAGCGCTGCCATTGGCTGCTCTCCCTGCGCTTTTATTGGCTCGTCGATTAACAGAGAAGAAGTTACCAAGCTCCACCAGAGAGAATACATCACTCCCATGAAGCATGTTATAGTTTTGTTTTTTTCCCCTTTGCCAACTGTGCCAGTGCTTTAACTGCAAGTCTACCTGATGAAATTTACAGAGGAAAACAGAAAACCTTTCACTGGTGTTTTGCACTCAGAATTTGAGGGTTCATTTTATGATGGTCTTGTCATAGGTACTGGCTATAATGTAGACTGTCACACATCACAGAAAAAGGCAACAATTTTGGTATATTCCTGATTATGGGGGGATATTCACTGGGCGCAGGGCCAGATTACTGGACCATGTAGCCCTGGGGCACAAACTTAGCCGCCCCCTCCAGTACACTTATGCTGAATAAAATGATGGATATGTACAAAAAGAGAACTAAATAGCCTCTGTACTTTTGTCAATAACAGAAAATCCCCTAAAGAAATTAAAATTAATCTTTGTTCTCTCTTCCATGAAAAAAGGAACTACTGACTTTATCCAAATAATATAGATAACCACAGACAAATTTGCATTTCAGTTTCTAGCTTGCCATTATATGACGAACATAATGCCTCAAATTGGAAAAAAAAAAAAAAAAAACTGTCTGGGCCCCATAACATCACAAACAAGATTGGTCTGGGCTTGTATATTGTCTCATGAGTCAATTCTGCATTTAAGATCTATACATAAACACAAGTCAAGCAGACAATAAATGATTGGAGTCTCCAGTGACTGGGGGCTCCTGGTGGTCTGGGGCCCCAGGCTGCCTGTGCCTCCTGTGTCCGTGCTCAGTAGTCCTTCCCAGGCTGGCTGTGCACATCATAGGGGTCACAACCTGATTAGGATCCCTACCCATTTTGGACCACCCCAACCAACCCTCTAACTTTAACCACTAACCTAAACACTGTGCACATGTGCTGCACATCAGGTGGGCATCCAGACTGGGGAGCCACAGTGGGTACACATGCCCAGTGGGTGCATGAAGTATTTTCCCTGTAGTTCCGTTCTGCACTTACAAGTACACAGCCTTGTACTAAAAGCCTTTTCTTGCAAAACATTACAAAAATGTGTACATCTCATAAGTGTTAATGTAACTGCAGGTGACTCAGGATGATTTTAAAGACAATCTACTGTTATGTCTGGTTGATGTAAGACTCATGTTCATAGAAAAAATCAGCCACCTGGTCAATAAACCAGCCTCTGCTTTTGAATGACTTTCACTTCAGCCTCCTGTATATACAAATATCTTATTAATGAAATCATAAAAGTTCCAAAACAGGCCTTACTTAAACACAACCTCACATCTAATTTGTGAAAACTTTTTTAAACCTGGCTTAAGGTGATGATAATGATAATAATAAGCCAAAACTAATTCTAAGAAATATTGTGCGTAGCAAATGTCATATAGGCTATACCATTGGGTAAGACATGCCAAGCACTGACTGTATTGTCAGCAGCTGAGTTTTACTTGTCCAGTGTAGGAAATATTAATTCCCTGTATTGGATTGAAGGCCCAGATCATGACTCACTGCTAGTTTTTCTTCATAATACACCTACATGGAAAAATGATTTTCAGGTGTCTTGACTTTATAATCTGAGGGCAGGATATACACGCCTGGGGCAGAGAGGGGAAATCATTCCTATATATATTTTAAGTGATTTGTTTTGTGCTCTAAGCAAACGTCTTTACTGCACTCTATATTGCCTTCATATTCCCTCCATTATTTTCCGTGGCAGTACTTAAAGTCAGCAGTGATTCTCAAATTAATAATTCACTCAGGCTATTACTCCAGACCAGCACGCACTGAATTAATATTTATAGGCATTTATAACCCTCCCCTTAACCTAAAAAAAACTCTGGATGTGGGCAAATTCAGTTTTTTCCATGCTGTTGTGCATTTTAATTTGTCCCTGTGCATAAGAGATAATAGGAAAACTGGTGGAGGAAGCAATCAGTTTCTCCTCCATGATGATTTTTCCCTCTCTGGTGAAACATGCAGAAGCTGGATGGGGATGTTTCATGAACAGACGTCACTCAAACAGACACCTGGCCTTGTATTTGGCAATGCTCGCTGCAGGCACAAGCAATTTGCATAAAGTTGACCTGAGCTGTTTCTCCCAATGCCTCTCCTTCACTGTCACACTGGCTGTGCTTCACTGATAATTGTGGACATTCATTGCTACAAACAAGACTTTTCAAAGACAAAGGGCAATGAAATTCAATGGTTTTCTCCTTTAAGTTTAAAACAATGCACAAACTGGCAGTGGAGGAGCCACAGGGTGGCTGGGGTTTGCCATGACAACCATATGCTGAACCCTGGCCACCCCAAGCAGCACGTCACTGATTTTTTTTTTTTTTTTTCCCTGTGTGGAACGCATCCACACATCCTGTTGTAGTCGTGCCACCTGTTCAGCACTGTGCAGCCTGAGAGGATGCAATGGCACACAACAGAATATTTCCAACTTACAAAAAAGTCACAGTTGAAAATGCCATAATTACAGGTATGTTTATAAAATCATAAAGACATTTGATAATATTTTAGTGTACTGTGAAACACACTTAGCCCAATCGCAGCTGAGTTCATTAGCCAACATTTCAGTGGCTGTAGCTCAGTCATTCTGTAACATTTGCAACATCAAGTCAATGGTGTCGTGTGAAAGTGGAGACCCTGAGGAATCTGTAGGTACCAAGCATGTTGTGCTAGCTCGTCATGAAGGGGAGTATTTTTTGCCCCAGATAAACCAAATATTTAAACAGCCAATACTTGTCCTGAGCGGAACAAGGACACTTTCCATGCCTCTTTATTCTGCCATGTCCTTGATAATATGAATATGAATAAGTTTGCAACTATTCAGTTTGATGAGTGGTCCCTTTCAAAGGGTTAGATTATTGATGCTTTAACCTGTAAAAAGTAATTTAATGTTGGTGGTGGTTCAGGTAGTGCCATGTCTAACAACTCATACACGGTGCAGGCAGTTTAAATCCCTAACATGCATAGAGTTGACAAGATTTGACAATTTATGATTTGTCATAAATTGTGTAATGCCAGTTTTAAAAAGTGAGCTAAATACAAGTGTGTCAGAAATTGTTTTATCCAATGAAGGTAATATAAAAATTATAGCCCATTATGATCTCCAATGGTGCATTTGTAAGCTTGGTGCTCATTCAGCAGCCTGAGTCAGTGAATTAAAGGGCAAGTGACCTGAAACAGACTGTTTGGCCTGATTTGCCGTGCTATGCAGAAAAAACCACTGGTCAAGGCACCGATTTCTGTGCCACCCCAGTGCAAACGCTGGTCCCAGCCTGGCCACCCCAGTGAAAGCTTTGTGGCTCTGCAATGCAAACCAGTTCCCCAAAATTCAGATAACATTCACGGTTATATGTTGCACGTCAGCAAACATACACATCACTGTCAGAGCCTTACCTTTTCATTTCCCCTGCTCTCTGGAGTCAAATGGAAACCACAGCATTCTGCTTCCTCCTTGACTGTTTGGTTTGCTCAGCTGACAGGAGATACAACAGGACGAAGTTGTAATATAACCACACACAGGGGCTCCAGGACTCAAATGAATATGGGAATGTTAAAAATTCAGATATGTGAAGAAAAAAATCTACACTAAAACATGTTAAAGCTGTTGAAAATTTGCCAGTGATGATGTACTTTGCATTTTGAGGTCCATTTTATGGTTTAGTGGTATATTTGCATAGACAATGTGACAGCATGTTGACATATTTTCCAAGAGTTTCATTGTCGGTTCCTCATAATCAAAGAACAAGGGCTTCTTTCTTGACTTGCTACAGTGGAGAAATCCACCATGGAAAAGGCAGAGAGACAAGTTTCTCCAACTGCAGTTTCTCATTCGACCACTTTTTCACAATTGGAAGAACTGTTGCTTCTTTATCAGCATCGCTCTCTCGGCCTGCATATATAATCCATAGCTGAATGCAATATTCCCTGGGGTTGTTGAAAGGCATTCTGGGAAATTAGAAATCACAAGATGCAAGCAAGAGTGGGTGGGTACACCAAAAAAGTAGATTACACTTGGGAGGGATTTTTTCCTTTGGGTTATGAATGGTCAAGAACATTCAAAAGGTCTGATTATAACATATGTAACAGAAATTGTATCTCTATTTAAAAACATTGTGACAGCTACAACCTATGCAAAACCACCTTTGCATTAACAGGACTCTAACTGTTAAGTATAGGAGTATTATCAGTAAAATGTATTGAACTGCTGATGCATTAAGTTAAAGGAAATATTTCAGTGTTGCAGCTCAAACTGTTCCATACCCTGCTGCCTAGTTCACACTCTCACATCAAATGGAAAATGTTTTCTTCAAAGTAACTTTTAATCTGTCTGTAGTGTGGTAAAGAGTATACTGTTGCTGAAATGGAATGAAGTGAAAGTATAAAGTCTCACAAAATGAAAAAACTCATGTCCAAGTGTCTCCAAATTATATTTAAAGGCAGAATTAGTAAGATTTGTCAGTTGCAGTTTGTAAACACAGCATTGAAAGATGGCTAACCACAAGTTTTCCTTTCCTATGACAGCGATGGACTGAACGCCATCACTGTACTAGGGAAAATTTGGCCTGCAGGTGCCTGCCTGCCCAACAGAAAACACCATGTCACTCTTCATCCTCATCCTCTCTCTCAGTGCTCACCAGCAGGTGAAAGCCAACCCTAGATTCGCTCATGTTGTGGAACAAGCTTTGTCTGCTTGGCGCTTCACCTCGCTAGATTTCCTTTTTTCCATGATCTGTGGAATAAAGGATGTTGTGCTATCGATTTGGCACTGTGCTGCGCTGTGATTGGCTGGGAGCTACACACCCACTGCCCAAAGGCCGACGCCCAGAAGAGTCCCGAGCTCAGCAAAGCAAGAACATCCAGGCAGAGGGCAGGGTCTCTGCAGACACACACAACAACACACACTGCTAGTGGCTCACAAGTGATGACTGAGAGGTGTTATTTTTATATGAGTCTATAGATTGTTTTTTAATAAAATCCCACTCATTCTGCCTGTAAGTACAGTCTGAGAGTATATATACTTTTTTCCACCTCTGGTAACCACACTGTAAAACCTGCACCCATCACATAGGCCTTTGGACAAGGAAAATAAATTTGGAAACATGTAACAACCCAAATCTGCACTGACAAGGCACCAGCCAGCTGGACTGAAAGCTTTCATAAAACCACGCTGCACACACAGCTCTGATGCACAGGTTGATTAGGTCATTACAGACCAATGTTTCAACAGCAAATCTGCCTCAGGGTCACACTCTGCTCAAGGCTAAAAGCAGCATCGGTTTTGTCAAATCCTAATAAATTTGTGCATTAGAGCTCACAGTGTGCAGCCACATGTTCAACAGGGAAAATAGAGCCATCCATTCAGATGTCAGTGATGTTTATCAGAGAGTGCATGGTGGGACAAGGAGTATACCATTCAGCAGATGGTGTAGGTGTCAGTGTCCATTAATGATTAAAGAGGCACTGAGCATGATTTTAACTGCCCCATAGCACATAAATGACCATAACACATCTATAAAGGGTTAATAGGTTTACTGATCACAACCAATCATTCATGGAAAAAGTAATAGTGTATCCAACTGGAGCAGAAGTATTGTTACTGTGCTGATATTTCACTTACATAGAAGTTAAAGTGCCTGTGTAAAAATCTACTTAAGTAAAAGTAAAAAAAAAATAGCTGATAAATGTAGTGTAAAAATTACTACTTTCAAAACTGATTTTGATTGGATTTATTTGCACATTTAAAACAGAGCAGAAGAGATTAAACAAAACATAGATGCTTATAGCAGGAGTTTTTTGTAATCCACAAATTAATCCATACATTACTTTTAGAAAAGCTGTTAGTTGCAGTCCTTCCCATTTAACTCGAAAAGGACGAGAGCACAGAGTTAAAATGAGAAAAAGAGATTAGAAAATAATCAGGGCAAAGAAAGTAAAGCTAGATCAATTTTTCTCTTCCATGTGCAATAATTCAGTAATGGCAGATTTACGTGACATTGAAGAACACAAAAAATAAGCGCAGAAAAAAACCTGCTTAGCTACAGTAACACAAGCAGATGTAATTAGTTACTCCCCCTTTAGGCGACATGGACAATATGTTGGACCAAATACCTCAGTATCACTGTGACAATATGGTAGGGATGATTATTGGTGCTTTCATAAGATATTTACACACAGAAGATTTCTGATGAACAGCCATTAGTGGTGTGTATGATGACCAAGGAGGTAAAGGCAAAAAACTACAGATGGGGCCTTTAAAACCAAAAGATAACCCCAACTCTGGGATAGTAATCATATATCATTATTTGGTGTGATCCACCTTTTGTGATGACTTCACCAGGTTTTGAGATTTGTGGCTTTGTTTCTGGCCTGTACTCTGTTTTGGAACAAAATTGAAATTTCAAGACGCTCCCAAGCCTCAGACCTCACAGGCAATCCTGATGACTGACGAAGCTTCATAAGACTCATCAGGTTGGTATGTGGGGAGTGTTTGGTGTGCTGATATTGTGTAACAGTTATAATACACTTCCATTGTGTTTGGATAGGTGTGTAGTATGTGTATGTGTGTGTCTGTGTTGTCTCCCTTTTCCACCTCCCGTCCTTCTCTTACCTTTTCATTTTCACTGTGTGGCTTCATAATGTCCTCTACGCCTAACCTCACACCCTGATTTCATTTTGTCAGGTAGGTTAGAGGAGACACTAATGGGCGTTGGCTGTCAATATTCAGAGCTTTGTCAGTGACAGAATGCTGGAACATGCCAAGCCTATGTTCTGTTTGTGATCCTTGTCTTTTAATGAATACAGAAGAACAACCATGAGTTGAAGAAACTGTTGCAGTTCATTCTTGGGAGTTGCTCTCCTCTCGTTATGTAAGATCATTTCTTGAAGTCCCGCACCAGCCATTTATTAAGCCCCTCAAAGTTATTACTGATAATTAATATTGCATATTTATACTTTTTTTTTACATGAAAAACATCCTTTACTGCCCTAAAACTACTAAAATATTACTCTAAATCTTGCCCGCATTAAAAATTCATAAATATGTTATTTGTGTACCTATGAATAGGCAAATAGCCTCTGCCCACCTCCCTGCCTGCTGGCACACCAGCTCATAACCAGAGCTTTGTTCACTCAACACGGAAGGATTGTCCAAAACAGTCACAAAAATCGTGCCATATTTGTAAATCTAACCTTGCAAAGAATTTTTTTTTTTTCAGCAAATCTCTGAGTTACACCGACGTTATTCATGTGAAGCAGCCATTTTGAGTTGGTCTTGTTGACTTATTGAAAATAAAACACTCATGTGGGTCAGCTCTGTTTACACAGAACAAAGAAGCCCAGTCCTGCAACAATCATGAAATCATGAAATTTTGGAGTTACACTAATACTGTTCAAGCGAAGCAGCCAACTGGAGTGGGTCTTGTTCTTTTTGGATAATAAAAGACTGGTGGGGGAAAGCTCTGAGCACACTAACAGCGACTGGAGACCAGCGGAGCTGCTGCTAATGATATGGAAATCAACACCCTGTCAGTTGACGGGACTGGCTGTCGGATTTGAGACTTACCAAATCCAGCTGGCCCGGGGTGCATCAGACTCTCCGAGCATTGTGAAAACACCTCTCGAGTGACAAACTTTACACAGATACAAGTCAGTACTGTCAAGGTCAGACATTTTAGGGGACATAAGCATAAGAAAAACATTTCTGAGTAGAGGGGGACTTTGACATTCAATATTTTTTTGACAAGCACTCCTCCTGAAAACAAAAAAACAAAAAATGATGATGATTTAGTAGTACTGGCACGTAGTTCTACATAACAGAATTTCATACAGTTCGACTCATAGATGATTTAATTACAATTTTAAGTTGAATGACTAAACACAACCCAGGCGACAATGTGTGGATATATTTGTGTGTTTGTTTTACTTTGTGTGTATGTGTGTGTGCGTGTATGTGTGTGTGTGTGTGTGTGCGCGCGCGCACGCACATGGCATCCACGCAGCTCCATTAATTGTGTTTTTGCTCAGTTGGCCCGCTGAGCAAGTCACAACCCTCGGCCTCAGCCACATCACGCTTCTTCCCCCGCTGGAGTCACAGACATCAAAAACAAAACAAGCATCAAAGGCTGAGCTAGCTTGTCCTTTCAGGGCCGCCACTGCCGCTCTGAGACACGCACAAGTATCACGTTAATTAATAATCATCATATCCTAATTTAATCCTGTTGGGCGCCCTTGTACACATGATGAAACGCCTGGCAAGATGAAAGGAGGATGACAAATGGAGGCGGCGGTGGGCAATATGCTCAAATTTAACAGCAAGGAAGGTTTCCTTTTTTCTCTTTTTAAATGTGTTGTTGGTGCCAAAGCTAGATTGGGAAGGTTAATCCATTACAGATTACTGTAATGGATTAACCTTCACTCCACCCATGATGCAGAATGTGGATTTCTTGTATGGATTTATCTTTATGTCACACCTTAAATCCCCTCAGGCAGATTGTTGTTTCAATGGGTTTTTTGTTTTTGTTTTTGTTTTCTGTTTTATTTTTTGCAAATTCAAGTCACCATTTTTGTATTCAGATTACTGTATTCCCATTACATGTAATCTGACACCGGGGGAGATGTTTTCCCTTGGAAATCAAAGTGAATTCATCATCTCTTTTGTTTGGTTCCAGCTCTGCTTTAAAAGACGCCAACTCCAATTTCCTTCTGCAACATCCTCCCTGCAATCACACAATCCCACAGAGGATGTGTGTGTGTGTGTGTGTGTGTGTGTGTGTGTGTGTGTGTGTGTGTGTGTGGTAGTGATGCACTGTCTGAATTAATTGTTTATATAAAAAACAAAAGAGATTCAAATGTGCCAGGCAGAAGCAGACAGCGCCGTGGTTCTTTCTGTTTCCCTGACTGAGCCTCCGCTCCAGCAACAAACCATGTAATCATCCTCATTTACCACAGCAGCTTCCTCATAATTGAAAATCTGTGTTTGCAAGCGGACATTAAAACAGATGACCACGCTCTGCTTTACACAATGGAGGAACAGAGCCATCAGCTGTCTAAATTTGTTAACCTAACATGTAACCATTTCAGGGGCCTTTTACTTGGCTGTGTCATTATAATAGGCAATTCATTCATTCTGCTAATTCTACTGAACAGATCCTGAATAGATCCTCTAAAAAAATAAATATAATGAATGAATGAATCACTCTGACCTCAGCCTTAATATGCAATTGCCAACTGGTGAATCTTGAATCTGATTGAATAAATGTTAACCCAAAGATTCACACCTCCACATTATATAGCATAGAGCATAGAGCAGAGTCATGTTGAGGATGAATTTTTAAAACAAAGTACCAGCAGATGGGCCTATTCTGGATCATGATGCAGCTCTTGGCTCAGGTTTCCACATTAAAAGCAGCTACCATGTGTGCTGTTGGGAGGCATGCTAAGCATTCTCCCCACCTTGTTTTGATAGTGACCTGGTTTCCTGTTTTAGATCATGATAAGCATTCTCTGGATCGTGTTTTGGATTGTTTTCCACATTAACATATCATCCATCACTTTGGAAACAGGCCGTCTGATTCTTGCGGTTCTGGTTTTCCCTAGCCAACAGACTGGGCAGGCATCCAGCCTGGTACACACACACACATACACACACATAGATGCACACACCACTCTGGCTCATCTGTTCTCATCATATGACCGACCGTCTTGCCCTTATTCGGTTCATCGTTTTTAGCTTAAACCATATTGTAAGTGGAAATAAATAGGCCACAGTTTCATTTTGCCCCACTTGGCTCTCAGCTGAATAAAGTGGTTTTGTCTGTAAGATGCCTGTAGGAAATCTTTCGCATCCCACTACATACACAACAAAAGGCACTTTGCAAAATGTGACCCGGCAACATCAAGTTTTTAGCTTTAACATCACTACCTTCAGGGAAACTGCAGCATTAAGGCTCTAATTCTGAGTGTAGTCTGAGTTTTACCTGCATTTTAGGGTTGAATTGCAGTGCAAGTGTCACTTTGTATAATGCAAACAAAATTGGACATGGTTTTGCAACCCCTTCTTGTTGAATTAGTGAGTTGCCTCACTTCTGGGGCCCCACTGCTTTGGTATATGGTGGAGGAACGGTAGTAGAGGGAGAGTGAGGTTTGTACATTTTGGCCTAGGGTGGTGGGAGGAAAGGTCATGGGGTCACCAAAGTTGACAGGGTTTCTCCTCTAGGTAGCATGAACGTCCTTTCCAAATTTCATGGCAATCCGCCCAAAGGATTTTGAGGTTTCGAATTTGACAGGAAAGGTTGTAGGGTCAAACTCGAGAGGAATCTTCCTCTGGGGGGGAATGAGTGCCCTCACCAAACATCCTGGAAAGCCACTAATAAGATTTAGCAGTATCTCTTGTGCACATTTGACATTTTGGCCTGAGGGTGAAACCATTGGAAAAGTCTTAAAGTCCCCACAATCGACAGGGTTCATTGTCTTGGGAGCATGGAAGAGCTCACCAAATTTCATGGTAATCTGTCAAATAGATTGGGAGATATGAAACTTGCCATTTTGGCCTCAGGATGGTAGCAGAGGAAAATTGATGGTGATGACAAAATTGATAAGGTTCATTCATGATTACACTCAACAAATTACTTGGCGGTCCATCCATTACATTTAGAGATCTATCAAGTTGAATGTTTGGCGCTAGAGGAAAGGTCATATTTTTAAAGGTCTTTTACAAACTGCTGTGAAGGAAACGTGGCTGTTTTACATACTTTCTTTGACTTGAGGTGGACTGTGTTTGGGTCTTGCTGATATAGCCTGCATGCTTCTCTTGTACTGCTTTTATGTATATGTGTATGCCTGGGTTCTGTCACGTGAAATAGTGAAACTAGCATTTTGCACTCACCAAATGTCACGTCAGTCTGCTAATTACATTTCGTGATATCTTGCGTGCAGAGTTGACATTTTGACTTTTCAGAGGCATGGGGCCGATGACATGTTGATGTGCAGTGCACAAAGAGGCAGGCGACAGAGACATGTAACACAATACAGGGTCTTAATCCAAAGTAACACAACTGTCAGCCATGGTGTGGAGGGATGGAGCCACTGTGAGCTCCAACACCCCATTAATGATAGACCTGCAGACATTCAGCACATCAGTTTTCATCTGCCACCAGCCAAATGGCTCCAATTCATCGGCGGGTTTTGGTCTCTGTCATGGTGCCCAGATGGTTATCAAAGCTGTTCTTGTCGAATGATACAAAGGAGTACCTGCTGCTGCTGCTGCTGCTGCTGTTCAACAACTAAATTCAAATTCTCTATCTGTGCCAGGGAGGCTTGGATAAAAGCCCTTTTAATTCCAACAGGGGAGGTACAGACCACATGTTGGATGTTGACGCCAGGCAATCAGAACGAAATGACTAAACCCTCTTGCAAGCATCACTGTCATCCAAACATGATCACAGGTGATGTGGCAGGGGAAGAGATCAAGATGGTTGGCTGATGACCTCGGGGCGATCAAGGGACGGGAGGAAGTCAAAACCAGAAGGGCTAGGGAGGCCTTTTGCAGCCCATAAATTCAGCTGGATCTCACATTAAAGAGCTGGCTTTACCACAAAAGCTCATCAGGCGTAAATAACATTACATCAGTGGTGCAGTGTCAAGTCATGTGATGATTACCCTCGCCACAACCTGGAGAAACTCCAAATAAGGAGAGAGAAAGAGTCCGAGAGAGAGAAAGATGAGAGAAATCTGTCTTAACCTGCTACTTACATATACTGAATGCAGCCCAAAGTTTCTCACACCACACGGTTTCTCTCATGAATGCATTTGTTCAAATCTAGTATGTGCACAGCATGTAATATAGGGTGATACTTCACTGATCCCTGTGGGGGAAGCAGGTCTTTGCAGCAGCAAAAGCAATAGAGGTAAACAGAGAAAAGGATGAGTACAGACTAAGCAGCATATGAAGAAGAAAAATAACACATATAAGTAATAAAAAATAATTAAAAATATGCAGTAACACACGTTTCATTTGTGTGTAATCTTTAATCATTTGATTCTATCATCTCTTGTTCACCTTTTTAAAACTTTACATTTAGTGGTATTTCCTTTTTCTTTTATTTATCCATTAATTTCCCCTTTATGCTTTGGCAGTGTGTTATTCATGTGCAAATGATGAATTACATGTTGCATGAGATGCAGGGATGTCTATATAATATAAAGACAGACAAAGAGGAAGCTTTAGGCGAGAAGTTAATGTCAGTTAAGTCAAACTCAGTAATGTCAGTATTCAGTAACATAACCAATGATATCAAAGAAACAAAGTAAAATCCAATAAATGAAAGACGTGTTCATAATAAGCAGAATGTTGAGTATAGCTGACAAATACTAAACATGTGAAGGTAATTAACAGGTAGGGCAACAACCATTTGGTATACAAGGTTGTACACAGCAGTCGAATCACTAGGTGTGTTTTACACTGAAACAAAATTCTCATCAAATTCCCCTGCCAGGGTAATGTTTTCTCCAAGAGTGATTTAAATCTCTCTCTCTCTCTCTCTCTCTCTCTCTCTCTCTCTCTCTCTCTCTCTCTCTCTCTTTCTCTCTCTCTCTCTCTCTGTATCTCTCTCTTTTTCTCTGTCTCTTTCTCCCTCAGTCTCTTTCCACCAATCAGCATCCAGATTGTCTCTAGGATACAGGAAACCATGACAACAGCAGATTAGGGAGCTCTTGAGCTCCATCTGCTGTCTGTAAACAGGAAGTCCAGGCTGTTCAACTGAGAGCTACTTTAGGTAAAACACAGAGAGATCACGTACATGTGATTTAGTAAGAGAGAAGAATAAACCTTAAGAAAACAAGCTTTTTATTTATTTGTTTTGTTTCTTTCTTTCTTTCTTTCTTTCTTTCTTTCTTTCTTTCTTTCTTTCTTTCTTTCTTTCGATCAATGCATGTCTAGTATCTGGTGTATTCACAGCTGTATAGTCAGTCCAAATGATCTGGAGCATCAATCTTCTTTGTCACCTGACAGTAAGGATGGAAGTGAAGACTCCCTCTTGTTATTGACAATGAGTAGCTATTTGTCTTTTACTGTTTTGAAATCACCTTTTTTCCACATTAGCAAAAAAAGTGCTTGAATGTGATTTGACTGACATATTGCACATTGCTACATTTGAAATTGCACATCCATTAGAGTGCTTTTTAAAAAAAAAAAAAAAAAAAAAATGAAAATAAACTTGTTTGAAGTTGCTGTCCTTTCAGACTTTTTTCTTTAGATACATTTTAGATATGCTATTTTTACTTGAGCAAGTTTTTACACTCATGTACAATGTCAGCAAGGTGAAAGTTCAGGGGGCATCCTGGTGCTCACCGGATAAGAGCATGAGCGATTTGCCACGGCTGGGTCCTGATCGCAGCGTCCTGCGTTCGAATCCGACCTATGTCATTTCCTCTCTCTCCCCTGCCTTCCCTGTCTCTCTCTACTGTCAAATAATGCAGAAATGCCAAAAAATATTATTGCATTTGAGAGGATGATTCAAGTATTCTTCTCACCTTTGTCTGAAAACACACAAACTTTCACTTCTGAATGCAACACTTCATGTTTGCTTTTGCAAATGCTGAGGTGTGGAAATGCCAGCCATCTGAAAGCCTAAAACAGATTTTTATGTTTATTTGTAAAAAGGGTTAGTTTATATATTCTACTGAAATACAGTACTATCTTCTTGAATATAGATTTAAGTTAATTCTGTATTTGAAGTTTTGGGCTACCAGTTTTATTATTTCCAAATTTCTACAGGTGCTCCTTATTAAGTCAGTTAATCAACTGTTGTCACATTTTCGGTTTAATTATTAGCCATTTCCTTGTATTTTTTCATACATTTCATTTTCATGTATTTTTCATGCAGCTATTTTCCAGGAGATTATGAGCACATCCATAGCATCACAGTAATATTCACAAATAATTTGCATGTTAGTGGTCATTTTCACAACAGCAGAGAAAAAATAACAGGAATATAAAGAGACTGAGCAGACTATATAACATACTGACAAATGTACTCAGGAGTCATCGTATTAGCAGGAAATAAAAAGGTGGTATTGCTTCAGATCTGGAACAATGAACCAGGTGCTACCTACTGATAAGCAGAAAGATTACAAAACCTTTAGATAACATTTTTTGTTTACTTTTTAAATCAGCTATTGGTTGACATTTCCACTGTGCTATGTTCTGTCCTGAGACGATCCAATCTGCCCTGTCATACAAAACTTTTTCCAGTCAGTTTCTGTCTTGTCTTTCCCTGTTTCCACTTGCTATGTTTGATTTTGCTCTGTTTTGTTTATTTCTATTTGATCCTGTTCTGTTCTGTTTAAGTCTGCTCTGCTGTACTGTCTGTACTGATCTGTGCTGGTTGAGATGGGAGTGAAACAACAATGTGACTCTGCGATGAGTCACACAACTCTCCCCTCTTTCTTTTTTTTTATCATGGAAACAAGCTACCACTCAAAATCAATCATATTTGTAAAAGGAAGACATTCAAAGTGTTTTGGTTGAGAAATGGTCTATATATATTATAACTCAATCTATACAGTAGGAATACCAATATGGGTCTTTAAAGATCAACACCAATACTGATATTTTTCTGATGAAGCTACAAGAGCCAACACTTTGTGCTGATATTCGGGGTGGAAAAATCCTCCAAAACAGCAATTTTTATTTTTCATTTTTTATCACTGGACACTAAAACTCAGACTAATGAAATTCTTTCATTGTGAACCGATCTTGAAGGCATGGTAGGGAAACCCAGGAATACATGACTGCATTTAAATGAAGAATTAATTCTTAATTCTTAATTAAAGCTTAAATGAACAAAAAATGTGCAGAAAGAGCAAAAATCTCATTTTCTTTTGGAGTCAAATTGTTTCCCAGCTGTTATTAAATTTCTGCTGATCTATGCTCAGACTTTGCCTTATCAATATAAAAGAATCTGTGTGAGTCATGCTGTGCAGGTACAGATCAGTTCCACGCATGAGATGGCCACTAAAGTTTTGAGTAGCCTAATAACTGATGAGATATACTTTCACTAATTTTATTTATGTTTAAATATCTGAATATTTGATGAATATGGAGACAAATCGTGCATATTTCCTATTTCAATATGACTCTTAATTTGAAAGGCAGCTGCATGATAGGCTTTATGAAGTACTGTCTTCATATTTAAAATGAGGATAAACTGTAATAAGCTGTAAAAGCTATAAAAACCAATTTCTTCCTGTACTGTATTTCAGTTTCTGTTTTACATCTGATCCAGTCTGTTCTACGTTTTAATCAAAGGTCATGTCAGTTTGACTAAACACCAGAAAAAAGATAAGAGTCAGTTGTGGCGCAAGCTGTTGAGCAACCACACGGCTCGGCAACAACTGAGATGTATGCTGACATCAGCTGTGTGACGCAACCACAAGGTAGCTCCATATTCCCTGTATTTTACGAAAGCAGGTCAAAGTGCGCATTCACACACACACACACACACGCGCACACACACACACACACATACACACACACACACAGTTAAATATGTGCTTCTCCAAACAGGGCTGTACACTAATGCTAACCAAACATGAAAGATGTGCACACATAACACTTAATCTGTCTCCATCTCACTCCACCTCTCCTTCTCTGCACTCCCCCTCCATCTCCAAAGCATTTCTCTCTCTCTCTCTCTCTCTCTCTCTCTCTCCTTCTCTCTCTCTCTCTCTCTCTCTCTCTCTCTCTCTCTCTCTCTCTCTCTCTTTCTCTCTCTCTCTCTCTCTCTCTGCCTGCTCCTTCATGAAACACCAGGAGCTGTGTGACATGTCTGTAGAAAAACAACAGGAGCTCATAATATGAATATACTATAAGCAATATAGTAGACGCATTTTATCCAGAGACTTTCAGCACATTTTTTTTCTCTCATGACATAATTTGTACTTTTGCTGTCTTCATTTTCCATGTTGTTGTCATTTTTGCCCCACTGACAGGTGAGGCCTGAGGCTGGAGGTGTCTGTCGATCCGTTCAACACTTTACTCCGAGGCATCCGTCTCTCAAAATCTAGGCTGTTGGGGTGGGTTGCCTTATAATGTTCTCCCACTACTTGCACTCCCCCCCAACATGCAGCCAAGCCAGAGGTGCACATGGTAGTCGTCTCTCCGTGTGGAGGAATTTCCCTTTTCATGTCATAAAAAATCAATTTGACTTAAAAAAAAAAAAAAATCATCATACATCATCATTAATGCGTTCATTTATATTATAGTGACCCTTAGGCTTTGTTTCATGCCTTGGGGTCATCTTGCATCTTCTGAGCTATGCAAGACCACAGTTTTTTATACTACTACTACTACTACTAACAATAATGATGATAATGATGATGATGATGATGATATTAACAATAACAATAACAGTGATAATAATAATGATGATGATGATGATGATAATAATAATAATAATGTTGTAAAAGAGGAATTAAATAATCAATTTGTTGTTGTTTTTTTGTTTTGTTTTTTTTTGTTGTTTTTTTGTTTTTTTTCTCATAATGGATATGTCAGGGCTTGCACAATGTTATTACCATTTCCAGTTTCCCTGAAGACAACATTAGTTTAATACACACTGCTCCCACAGATTATTTATCAGGCCAGCTGGCTTGCAAATCCATTTGTATTTGGCTCCTCTGGAGCAACTTTGAAAAGTAAAACATTTTGCTGGTAAATCATTAATGTTGTTTTCACCACAAAGTGAGTCCCCTGATACAATTACAAGACATCCTGTTGTTTTTCAATATTCAGCAATGTGTCCCTTCGAGGTTTTCTTGGCTGAGTGGCACGGTTAATATAGTTCACAGAAGACAAAGTGTTTAAAAAAAAGAGCATGAAATACAAAAATGAGACTAGATTAAAACTAAAAACTATATTGGATGTTTTACTGCTTTAAATTTTTGCCTTTTTGTTTATGAGCAGGGTAAAAAAAAAAAAAAAAAAAAAAAAAAGAGAGAGAGAGAATAAATGTTGGATGGACAGTTTTGACAGGGTCCTAACTTTAAGTTCCCTGATAATGTACCGGAAATTTTTCACTCTGTCACCACACACAGTTGGGTACAACCCCATTGTTTTCAGTTTCAAAGCCTCACTGCATTAGGAACAAATGACGACTGCAGCCTCTCTGTACAGGAAATACACACCTATTGCTAAAAACAGCTCTCATGTTGCATCAGAAATCAATTATAGACTATAATACATCAAAACCGAGAATAACAGGTTGTTAATCAGTTTTGTGTAACCTCACTGCTTCATATATCTCTTGGTACGCTACTGTTGACAAACAAACCAACAAAAAATAAATAAATAAAGGAGAGACTATAAGTATAAGTTTATCACTCTGAACTGAGAGAAGTGTTTATACCAATGATAAGATGAATGAATGCAAAAAGAATTAGACACAGGATTAAATTAGAGATAATTAGGATTTTGGATTTTCACAGATCGCTCTGGTGAATTTAGACTATCAGTGTCTCAGCTTCAGGTTAAGCTGACCCAGTAGTTAATATATATTAGGAGGCTGTTGGAGGCCATCACACTGCTGGATTTGAGAAAACACTTATCTGCGCCTCCTTTGAGGTTCAGTTCCTTATTCACCCCGACTGCCCTCTTTGTCCTATCAGCACTGGATTTGAGACAGGATGACTGGAAGGCACTGAAACCCAACATCTTTAAAGGTGCATTCCTAATGTTTTTCTTTTCAAACTCTAGAGCAGTCACTTGTGTGGGCAGTTCATTCATTTCAGCAGGCGAGAACTGGATATCATTCAAACTCAATCAGCACCAAAAAACTGTAATGAGACACCTGGAAATGCTGATGAGAATATAATTGGAATCTGCTACAGTAAACAATCCCAAAACACAAGGCTTTATGTTAGAAGAAAAATGTTAGCCTACCATAAAAAAGTGAAGTGAGGGAAAACGACAGTGTGATCTGACACTCTTATTCAGATATCTGTTAAAATGTCCTTAACTGGTATGAATACCTGAGATGTAGCTAACAGTGCAAACAATCCATCATGCTCAGGTTTAAAGCCTCTTTACCACTTTGTTCTGCCTTGTAGCTCCTCTGTCCTTTGGAGCAGAACCACAGCTTTCTGGCACTTGATGTCGTTGTTCTCTCCTGAATTGATCTTTGCTTGTGTATAAAAATCTCATATATGTGTTGCTTTGGATAAAAGCATCTGCCAAATGTTAATTGTAATTGAAGCATGGGGATCAGATTTGTTGTATTCAACTTTTCTACTATATCTCAGACTATAGGAAACACAATGTACTGTAGGTGTGATCACTCTGATGCAGCATCTTGCTCAGGGACACTTCATCAGGGATAGACACAGTATCTGGTGCAGGGATCAAACCCACCCAAGTACATGACACCGTTTCCAATCAGCAAGAACAAGAAGAAAAAGGGGCAGCACAAGAAAAAAAAAAACATAAAATCTGCACAGAATTAAATGCTGTCACTCTGTGGTCAGTTGAGCAAGAGATCTTTTGGCAAAAAGCACAAAAAAAAAAAAAAATACTTGTTTACTAAAAACATCTTCAGTCTCACACAGTATATTACAGAAAAAAAACTGGCTTTGTTCTTGTTAAATTGAAGAATCAAAATGAATTTTAGACCATAAAATAGTTCACGTCTAAAAAAAAATCCAGAGATATTTCTTTAAATATGTTTTAAGTAACTTACATTTCACCTTAAATGATGATTCAAAGTGCTTGATGGGTTTACAGTGAAGTGGTTTACTCTCCATAGTGTGGGGTCCCTTGCTGTGGACGCACTGTCATGTGGGCATGAATGCCCGGGAGGAAGAGGAGCTTCTTACTGGTAATGACAGTAATATGTTTGCTGTTACAGAGCAGTTTGGCATAAAAGTTTCTATTGTTTCTAGTAACTCACTCCTTATTCCAACATCTGTTGAGCATCAGTGATGACAATCCACTGTTTCACCAGTAAATGGCCCCACTGGTGAGGGTGTGTTGACACTCATACTGTGTCCATATTGTTGAAACTGTAAATTGGGGGGAAAAAAAAAACATTCACATCTTCTCCTCGTCATAATTACTACTTGGAAATTGAGGATTTGCTGTTTCCACATGATTTCTCCTACTTTGCCCACAGCATCGCTGACAAGCATCAAAGCATTGTCAGTAACATTGACACAGGCCCCTACGTAGGTTATATAAGCTTCCAGTCCAGTTGCCAGGAAAAAGGATGTTATATTTTCTCAAACCAAGGATACATTGAAATGTTACATTTTCAGGTTTCGTGATGTAGCATAAAGCAGGAGTGAAAACTATAATGTGAGGAGGAAGGTGGGTAGATGCTTAGCACATTCAACATGCCTTTGCTTCTGCAGACATTCACTAGCTAATATTAGCAAACCTTAGCTAACAATTCATAATGTTAACCATGACTTTTCCTAACTTTAACCATGATGACTGGCAGGAACGTGAACTATCTCAAATGGCCAGTGGAGACAGATTTCTGATCTGTCCGATATGGCATGAGTTTGATATTCGTTGCACACAGGATGAGTCAAGTGGTATACAAAGCAGAAACTTTGCTGTCAAATCTTATAGCATTGCTCTTATCTATTTAGCACAGCCACTGTAAGCTCTAATGCCCTTCACAGAGATGAACAGCTGACCAGGACGCAGATTTGATGCTTTCACCGCTTTGCAGTAACTCAGCCAGCTGTGTAATCCAGCTGCTGTACCAGCATCATGAAAACAGCTCCTCTGTAATGAGACTGTCAGCCTGTACAGTGTTTGTTAGCGCTGATGGCCTCTGTACATGCTGATGGCCCTGCCCCGCTGCTCTCACTGCAGCCGCAAGGTCCACAATCAGGTTGCCATGGAGACTAATGGCTCATTAGAGTGGCTGCTGTAAAAAGGCCTGCACGACCTCTGCATCCACAGAAGATGGGACAGAGCAAGAGAGAGCGAGAGACGCACAGAAATGCACACACATGCACATCTAGGGTCGACTGATCTAAGTGTTTAAAGGCCAATATCAGTGTTATTAGCATGAAAATCACACCTGTTCAACAGCAGGGGAAACTCTGGGCCACATTAGGCTTTTAAGTGTAGAATTAATTTACAAAAATATACTCACAATTAAACAATTAAATGAATAAATAATAGCTGCATCAAACAAAATCATTTTGTCAGGGAAGAACCTCCTTGTGTCAATAGTGGGTGACTCAAGGAGGTTGATATTATACAAAAATACCAGCCCCATCTGTCAGTCTAAACCTGATGTGCACATTAATACACACATGCCAAAAAACACACAGCAAGTTGGACAAACAGGATCTCTAAAGCACAGCAACTCTGCGTTTTCAAATCTTCCTTTATGAGAAACTGCAAGGTGGTGCAGAAAAATACGTTCCTGATTCTCATTTCAAGTCTGGGTCAGGAGATGAGAGATTCATGGAGAGATGAAAAATAACTGTTATACATCGCCAAATTATTCTGTAGAAATTAGTGGCTTCAGCCAAAAAGGTTTTGACTGGACTATTTTAATTTTTCATGAAGCTTCTGGAAATTATATATTCATTGCCTTCCCACGTCTCCATAATACATTTAGACTGTTAGTTACTTAGCAGATTAATACCCTAAAAGATAGGATAATTTTCACTATGTTTGCCCAAACATTCACCCACAAACAATTAAAAAACAGACTCACAAACTCGAGGGAAACATTTAAAACAAATCATAATGCACTGCTTAATAATGACGTACTAATATAGTTATTACTGTAGACAATAAACATTGACGTTCCTTGTCATTAATTACAATAAATTACAGCCAGGATGGGGCATTTTCTAATTAGGTTCAATCGGAGACAGATCTTATTATAAGCCTGTTGTAACAGCCTTAGCAGCTCATTCACTATTAGAATACACTATGCTCTTACAAATGTATATCTGGAAGTTAAGGAGTTGCCATGTATTCTTTTTGAACACTGGTTCTCTGCAAACAAAAAGGGAAAAAGAGGTTTTAAAAACACTCTCTGAATGTGGAGTTGACAGTGTCCCTCTGGCTGAAGAGAGATGGAGAGAGAGAGCGAGAGAGAGAGAGAGAGAATAAAACACCACTGTCTCTCTAAGTTTATTAGAGAGGGGAAGTAATGCACCAGTTCTTTGCCATCTCTATTAAAAGCATCTGGAAAATAAATAAATAAAGGCTCAACAGTGATATTCTCTTCCTGCCTATTTTGGCTGGATCTAGGCCTTTGTCCAGGCTCTGACAGCCAGAGGGTCATCGCTTTCTCTCGATGCAGCCGGCTCCACAAACAGAGACACAGTGTATTTTAGTGGAGCAAATGTACAGACTTTTAAAAGCACTCATAAAAAGTTGCGTCTATCCAAAATAAAAGACCCACTACATTAACCAGGGAAGTTGTAATAATTAGGTTTTTTGCCCTCACTAGACTTCCAACCTGACAGAACACCTCTGGTTCAGCTTTAGGAGACTTTGTTGCTCCATGCCAACAGATCTGATCAGGTTTATTTGTGGTGATGAAATCCATCACTGCGCTGTCACTCCCACACAGGCCAGCAGAGCAGCACATGATGTAAATCTGTTATGCATTACATAAAGAACATACTCTTCATTCCTGACTCTTGAAGGAGCCAGAAGAGACTTACACAGCGGCCGAGCCCTTTTGTCTCCCTGTGACCTACATTCTCACAATAGTGAAATCCTAGCAGGCCTGTGGCTCTATTGATAGCTGCAGTCTGGGCTCCCTCTGGAAAATGGTCAAGAGAATGATTAAGCTCGTTTAAACAGACAATTATATTTGCTGGACCATTGAGGGCCAGGCCTAGCGGCGGGGTGGGGGGTGGGGGGGTGGGGGGGTATTCCTCTTACTAACTTACTGTGACCTGTGGCCCTGCTCTTGTTGAATTATTGCAACATTATGATTTTTTAACGTTGCGTGCCTTGTTGTTTCCATGGTTTAAAGGTCTGTTAAATTTTTCCTGGAAAACTGTTTGCACAGGGAGGGGGGTGAGTGCTGCTGAGCTGAGCGACTGTGAAGTTATCTGCAAGTATAACACTTGTATGCATACACTGGTGCGACTACTGCCAAATACGCACATTAAAATAAAAGCGCAATTAATACATTTCAGTTTCCACTCACACTTTGCTGCACTCAACATGTGGTGTTGAAACCTCAAGCTCCATCACCAACTATGCATGTGCAACTTGATTTGCAGTTACGATAAACGTTGACATATATAATGATATAGTCCACAAATTATTATTATTGATTTATTAATCTTTATTTAACCAGGAAAGTCATATTAGAACAAGTTTTTATTTACACATACAGATCTACAGCTCTGGAAAACAAGAGAAACAAGTGAGGCAAAGTGAAACTAATGCAATAAAATAAGTAGGCTATTATAATTTTATTATGTAAGGCAATTTAATATGATATAGCATGATTAGTTATAATTATACATGCAATTGCCAGAGACATAGAATAAGAAGTCTAGTGGTTTGCAGAAGGCAACAGAAAATACATAAGCACTAATGCAACAACGAGGACACCACTAAAAGCAATTATAACTTGCGGCAAAAATAAACAACCGCACTGGCAGAGCAATATGTTGCTCCAATTACACTGAGACTCAAGACTATGAGCATCATCACGCTAACAACATTAGAGTTTAGTGTTTACATGAATCCTGCCTTAATAATCAAATTAAAAACATGGTCAGTGCTACTGACTGCATGTTATTTATCATGCAACGCTGATGTGCACACAGACACAGGCACAGAAACACGTTCACACACAGACTAAATGTGTGATCACACAGCCGCCAGCCCACACGTCTGCAGGTCTGAGGCAGAGAGAGACAAGACAACACTTCAACACCTCAAACACTTGAAGAGGAGTCATGTCTCTCAACAGAGATGCTGGCAGCCTGCTCTCATACTGAGGAATATGCTGTCGCTGGCATGCAACCCCTCTGCAAGGACTTCCTGCCCCCTTTTTCACACACTCCTGTGTTCTTCTTCAATTTGCCTGTGTTTAAAAAAAATGGCCTCACTGCATTTGCACTTAAAAGGAAAAGATCAGCCTGTTATACACCCTAAACCTGTCATATTTGATGCACTCAATGAGTTATTTTGTGATGAAGTGTTGTAATTTAGCTTTTTTAAGTACCTTACACATCTTCCCTCTGCATGTAAGTCTACTGAGGTTAGTAATTTCCTACATTTCCCAGAATGCCTCTCAATAACTCCCGGGGGACTTGTTGCATTCGCCTGTGGGTTAAATGGAAGAGGAGAATGTAATGCTTATATCACTGAGTGATTTTTCCAGTCAAGATGAAGCAAAAGTCAAGCCCCTTACTCAACAAAACATGTCTTGTGGCCTCAAAGCATTCTTGAAGCTGCTGTTGCTGTCTCTTCTACACTCACACATATCAAAAATGCTCATGAAGCTGTTGTGAAATCACAGCTGTTGATAAAATGAGGTAAAACCATAGTTCATTTAGATGTTAATTTGTTGATGGACAGTTGTTATATGGTTTTTAGGAGCTTCTTTATTTCTTCCTGTCTTCCCTAAAAATGAGCTCTTTACATTGTGTGGCTGATAGCAACGCAGACTTTTCTCTAACAACATCCAAAGAGTAGAATTATTAATAATCAGCATCGCCTGGGGAGAATTTTGGCAACACAACAAGAGGTGGGAGCTCAATGATGCTGTTACTATGGCAACCAGCGGAGTTGATCATAATGTATGCAGGCTAAAGCCCTTATAAGGAATTGAGTCAGAATATTATAGTGATACCACAGGAAATTAAACACAAAACCCCCAACAAACTACTTGCTGGTTTGTGGAAAGTTTTTAATATAAAGATTTTTTTGTTATGTAGTTTTATAGTTTATAAACTGATCATTGGGGATCACAGATACACCACTAATCCCTATAAGAACATTACAGCAATACCATAAGATGGAAGAAAACAAAGTATTATAAGATCACAATAAACCCTCTATCTGGTGGCTGTCACTGACACACCATATGGTCCTTACAGGAAAACACACCACAAGTTAAAAGTCACTGTAAAATGGGCATTTAGTTCGCGATTATCAAGACATTAAATTTTGGTTAGAAGATGAAAAGTGCTCAAAGTTAAAGGTATTTTTTGATAAGTTATCACAAGTTCCTGCTGTCTGGTTCTTTCTTCAGACAAACCATTTGTCAAAACTAACTAAACCTCTGCGACAAATACAGATGTAGCTACTAAATGACTACCATTACCAGTACAAGAAAACAATGTGTAAAATAAACTGTCATGTTGCTGTATTGTTGTTGTCTGCTGTGTGATGACGACTCATGAAGACTGGCTTACCTCGCTGCGTGTCAACACACCTGCTTTCTCTGAAATTGTCAAGGATGTGACCTTTTCTAAGACAATTCATATTCTTTGGACAAACAAACACAGCGTTTACTAAAATACATTTTAACAAACATTTTTACATCGGCATCATTTAAGAAGAAAAAATGGGCTGTACCACTTTGGGCCAGCAGTGTAAGCCAGCGACGTCACCATAAATAGCTAGCTTGCCAGTTGTTTTGAGAGAAGAAAAGGGTACAGGCGGAAGAAATACCGGTTTTGGTGTCGGTTTTTACACGTTTTATAGTCACGGTTTAGCTTTTTTTAACATTTTGAAGAATGTCGACTCCGGCTCGAAGACGGCTTATGAGAGATTTTAAAAGGTACCGCAGCGTTTTGTCAGTCATCTCCTCTGTTGGTGTGTTTAGCTAGCCGCGTTAGCCAGAGCAGCTATATCGTTAGCTAGCCTAGCAGAGCGCTAGCTGCTGCCGCTGCTGCAGACAAAGTGGGAGCCAGCCTGGAGTTAATGTGAAGGATAATCCTGATTTTACATGCTAAACTTCGCTTCTTGGTGCTGCTGGGTGACAGAGACACGTTTTTATCTCTCAACCCTCATTAGGCAGTGTTTCAAGAAAACAGCTGAGCGTTTGTGCATTGTTTGTGTGTCCAGGGAATAGACTGGGGCTTTCTGTCTTTCCTGGCCAAATTGTTTGTTTTTGAGGAGCTAACTTCTAGGTTAGCTGACGTTACCTGAGCTAGGTACATTTTGGCAAGAGGATACATCTGTGAACAGGTCATCCAGCTATTTATCGTCTTTGAATTGTCACTGATTGGTTGAAGGCTGACTGGGATGCGAGATGTATCCTAATGATTGTGCGAAACCAAAGGAGTCATGGGTTTTTCATCTCGCCAGTAAAATAGGCAGCTAAATTGAACTATCCAGTTAACAGGATGTTTCAAAGAAAAATCCCCTCGCAGCCGCAGCAACAACGTGGCTCGCAGGTGTTGCACAACCGTATGCGTGCATGTGTGTGTACATGTATATGTGAGTGTGCGGGTGTGTGTTTGCTATTTTTATGTTAGGACTGGCGTGGCTCTATCTTTTTCCTGCCATGTCGACTCCATCCAGTTCTGATTCAGCAGTTAGAAGGGCAGTGCAAGAGTTTCATCTCGTTGAAAAGCAATATTCTGCCAATGCTATTTGGATGTGAAGACAAGAAGAAGGAGAATCACACCTGGCAAGGGCTCAGTGTGTAATACCACTACCCTCAGTCTGGTGTCTTGCTCCATATGGCATCCTGTGTGTTATTCACACACACACCTGTCAGTGGAAAAAAGATGCTTAGCTATTCTACTAACACAGGCCTCCAAGCTGGGCAGATAAGGTGTCAGTGTAACTCTACTCTACCCTGTCAGTCCCCAGGTAGTAAACTGTGGCTGACTAAGGTGAGGAGGACACAATGGGACATTCCTGGATCAGGGCAAAAGGAGCTGTGTGTGTGTGTGTGTGTGTGTGTATGTGTGTGTGTATGTGTGTATGTGTGTGTGTGTGTGTGTGTGTATGTGTGTGTGTGTGTGTGTGTGTGTGTGTGTGTGTGTGTGTGAGACCGCACCAAGCCTTGTTGATTGAATTCAGTCTTGCATGTTGATGCCCAACCTTGCCATGTTTTATCTTTTAATTCAAGCACAGTGCATCTGGAAAGTGAGCTGCATAGGTTGTTTGCACAGAAACACTTTTGTTTGACTTTTTGGCTCAGTGCTTTGGCTGTGAAGTGGCATTATGCTGTTAAAGGTCACTATTGAATGAACAGGTCATGAGCTATGATCCTCTTCATTTGGTTACGTATTTCAACAAGTACTGTTTAATAAAGGGTCAGATACATTTATAGTTCAAACTTGTTTATATGTGAAAACTTCTGTGAAACCCGCAGACAACACCTGATGCTTCAGTGCCTTGTTTTCGCTTTCTTTTCAGCCCTGTCACATTTCATTTCTTGGGGGTTTCAGCTCTACTACAAATTTTGGCAGTGAGGCAATTCAGTTTATGGTGATGAAGGGAAGTTAGTGTGGCAGTTGTTTTCCCAATTTTAAAAGCATGTCATAGACTATTTAATGTAGGTTTTTTTTTTTTTTTTTTTTTTTGTAACTCTTGATGTTGATCTCCTTAAACTAGAGCACGGCTATAAGTGAAATAATGTGCTTAGGCTAATTCTTACTGTTTTTCCTAAGCTGCTTGAAGTACCAGATGTGTAGGGTGTAGGCTATCTCATAGTATTGGATCATGGGCAGGTTAATCACAGAAAACAATATTGTAGTTAATACACTTTACTGTAATTGTCCAAACATTCTGGCACTCAGTGTATTGTCCAATGTTGCAAACCCCACCCACATGGGGAAAAAAATCAGAGGCCGTTTGGGTCAGGACTAATGAACTACTACTAGTTACACTAATCTGCAGACTGCAGGATAGCCAGTAATTTCAGTTTGCGTCTAAAATAAAATATGTAGTGGGCCAGCTGAGTGCAGCATCCCTTCACCAGCAGAGAGCCCAGGCAGATTACTGTAAATGAGGTTAATTGCCATGGGTCTGTCTGCAGCCAGGGACTTACAGATGGATCTACTAACACACACATGCGCGCAAATCAGCCTACCTTGTTTTATAGCCCTGAGCTCTTATTAAGCTCTTATTAAATCAGCTTTTATACCAGGCATGGGCTTGTAGGCCTCAGTAGTCTTTGGTGGTTCTGGACTTGGACTAAATGCAATGGTGATTGCAAGACTTACGCTGTGAGATGCACTAAGTGGATAATACAACCTGGGAATCAGCCAGCAAGTCAATAGCATGAATTTATTCTCATTTAAATACACCTCATTACCTGGAAACTTTTTCATATCCTGATTTATATTGTAAGAAGCCAGGAGTGGATAATCTGGAGATATGTGTGCTTTTGAGTTTCTGTATTTGGCACTCTGTCTTTGTCCATTCAGACATGGCGGCTATTGCTGCTCATGCTAAGCACCAGTTCTTCTGTTTATTTCAAGCAGGCCGCTGTTAGTGCTGGCAGAAATGCATAATACAATAAGGGGATAAGGGAGCAAAGGGATTTCTCAATAATCTGTATGTAGGTACTACTGCTGAAACACTCAATTGATCATTTCATTGGTTGGCAGAAAATCAATTGCATATTTTGATAATAATATGATAATTAATTATTTTGATTTATCAAGTGAGTATCCAATCCAATCCAATCCACTTTATTTATATAGCACAATTTAACAAACACAAGGTTTTCCAAAGTGCTGCACAGCAAGATAAAACGCCACAAAATAACACAACAAAAGCAGAATAAAAAGGTAAAAAACACAGTAGGATAACACGATAAAATAAGATAAGATCAATTAAAATAAAATCAGATAAAGTAAATAATAATAATAATAATAAAATAATAAAACAAAATAGGATAGAATAAATAAAATATATAAAAATATTAAAATAAAATAATAAAATAAAATAAAATGAAAATACAATTATAATTTTAATAGAATAAATCAATGGTTGCTCGGTACAGCTTCACAAATGTTATGGTTTGCTTGCTTTTCTCCATTTCATATCATTTGTACAATGAGGATTTTGGTGGTTTTTGGCCACTTGTCAGACTAAGAAAGGAATTTTAAAATATTACTTTTGGTACTGGTAGCTTGTAATGGGTGGTCGACTAATCAAAATAATACTCGACAGATGAGTTGACAATGAAAATAATGGCCAGTCGCAGCCCTAGTAGGTACCAGGTCAAAGCCAAAATTTGAGAACGATAGTAGTTCCAGTGTTTTAGTATTGGTAGTATCGACACAACTTGATACCTCACTTTAACTCAGTGTTCTTATGTCTAAATACGTAACATTAAAGCTGCAGTCATGAAGCTCGTGTCACTTAATCAGCATTTGGTTGAGCTGCTTTGATTTCCACTTGATGACTACAGGCCGATGTTACGCTTGTAATTCAGTGCTCTTATTGTGAAATAGCCTCTGGGTTCAAATACTGGATATGCATTAAGTTTCTGTTTCTTGCCAGTGTTTATAAATAAAAAATAGTGAGCTGAATAGGATAACTGGTTTGCTGCGGTATCGAATCAAGTGTTGTGAATCGTGGAATTATTGATATCAGTTACCAACATTCTGCTATCGTGACATTCCTGCAATAAACAATATATAAATCAGGCATGGAGAGTAGCAAAACAAAAATGTACTGAATATGAAAATATCTGATTTTTTCACTGGACACTGGAGCCTCTCCATCCTCTTGGGGCTCTTTTATATTGCTGTGATATTACTGCAGGTGAAGATCTTTCTGTTTAGCTCAGTGGATAGACCACTGCCATGATTATAGCTTTAATTTCCACTGAGGTCACCCGTGGTAGAAAATTAATACATTCATGGCACAGTAAATCGCCTTGCATATAAATTTGAACCCCCCCCCCCCCCCAACCCCTGCCAGTGGGGTAGTCATGATAAATAACATGACTGCTGGATGTAAATGAGCGCGCGGTTGATCTGGAGTACAATTGATCCCATACTCCAAGTCGCCAGCTGGTGTCATGTTGATACAGTACTTAGTATTTGGACTGGTAATAATCCTGTAGTCATGGTGTTAATTAAAATCCTCTCTCTCTCTCTCTCTGTCTCTCTCTCTCTCTCTGTCTCTTTGACCCAGACTTCAAGAAGACCCCCCTACCGGCGTGAGCGGAGCGCCATCTGAGAACAACATCATGCTTTGGAATGCTGTTATTTTCGGGTGAGTCATGCTCTAAATCCTTCTCCACCCCTCTGTCTTTACTGTGCCAGTCTGATCGTGATGCAGGGAGGGTTTTTTTTTTGTCTCCCTCCAGGATGTCACACAACTCCCGTCGATTTCAAAGGGGGATATTAATGCCTCTCTGCTTTTTATTTCCCTTTCATTTCCCGTTCATTGCTGTTCCACAGACCACAGTTTTTCTTTTTTCCTGTTATTTTTTTTGAGTTGCTGATTACAGCACTGATTGTGGGTGCAGAGTACATTGAGATCTGAGTTTATGGGTCAAGGAAGCAGGGACAGAGAGACAGGATGGAAGGAAAGAAGAAAGGGAGGGAGGAAAGAAGTACAGAAGGGCCAAACAAAAAAGGAGTGGTGCTTTTACTCATTCATTATATCCATCTCAATTTATCCTTGGAATTGAGACCAGGAGAAACAAGTTAAAGTGAATAGGTGATGGAAGAAAATGAAGAGCAAACCCATGCAACGTTGTGAAAGAATGTGTGTGAAAACATTGCACCTCAAGTAATAAGCAACAAAAAATATGAAGAACGCAGCCGACTTAGATGTTTAAAACCATGTGAAACCCAAACTCGGCTTGGAGCACAAAGGCTAACAAAAACAAAGCAGACGGCCACACAACGGTTTTGAATTGAGTATAAATAGACTTGCTAATAGTTCTCCCCTCCTAATTGGAAGTCAAAGATGAAGCTGCCAAGAATGTAAAACTTGCACACCACTGTTGTAATTGGCCCGCTGTACAGGCAATGTGAAGAGCAAGCTAAATAAAGACTGTGGGATTTGTAGAGGGAGTCTATTAGGAACAGACTGTAATGGTTATGTTTTCAGCTAGACAGCCTTATTGGTAGCAACTGGGTTTTTTGGCTTTTTGAGATAATTCTGTTCTCTCTCTCTCTCTCTCTCTCCCTGACCATCCCTCTGTGTCTCTCGCCCTCTCCTCTGCAGGCCTGTGGGAACGCCATTTGAAGATGGTAAGTTCTCCATTTTGATTTATCTAGTCCATAAAGTGCAGTCTCTGTGGGAGTTCATTTATTCTAACTCAGGATTTTATTTAATTTCCTCTTGCACTGTTAACTGTTGTAGGATTGCATTATTGAATCCATTAATTACAGGTTTCACGAGAGGGTGTTGTAAAGACATGGTAGCCAAAAACCAGTGAGGGATGGTGTGTTACATACCTGTGTAATCACTCAAACTCTCTCTCACACACACAGACATGTTTTCTGGAAAGCACTATTCAAATAAAGGTAATAAATACAAGATGCCAGGAAGTCTTTAAAAGTCTTCAAATAAGGTTAATAATAACTAAACATGTTATATTTTCTTTGCATATTCTTAAATAAACATGTCCCTAAACATTTGTAAGCTTTGTGTTTCTTATAGCAGCTGCGAATTCATTAGCTGCTTGTTTTCAGTTGCAAATGCATCAAAAAGGTCTTAACAAGTCACTAAATTTGGCTTTCCGAAACCTGCTTATGCGCTGAACATGTCAAGCATGCACATACATATGCATTTTTATGTGCACACACACAACCCCTTTCTCTCTCACACACTTATACACGTTCTCTCTCGCGTTCTTTCTTTGTGTAATTATGACAGTGCAGTTGGGCGGCAGAAGTGCTGAATCAGGGTGGTGTGCTGTTTTCTCATATTTAGCCGTCTCTGCCTCTTACTGGCCTGCAGACTCGACATCTCTGCCTCCGTGAAGGATTAGCCTCTCCTGCACGAAGAACCAGTCGTATTTTTAGCAACATAATTGTTTCGCTCTCTTTCTGTGCCCTCCCCGATCCCTCACATCTGTATTCTCCACACCATATTATCTCCCCTCCCCTCTCTCCCTCTGTTTCCCTCTGTCTCTCTACAGGAACTTTTAAGCTTGTGATAGAGTTTTCAGAAGAGTACCCAAACAAGCCACCCACAGTTAGGTTTGTCTCCAGAATGTTTCACCCAAATGGTAAGCCCCACACCCCCCAAAACAAACACACACACACACACACACACACACACTCACACACACTCCTACACACACAACAGCTTTGTCACTGCAGAGCTGCTGCTGTTTGAACACACACCACATGTCTTCCCTGATGATAACCATCTTTTTCAAATGGAAGAAATATAATGGTCTGCCTTTATTTTTGCTTGAATCAGTGAGACAGGAGCATTGGCCAGCACAGAGAGAGGGAATCTTGGTTCAGTTGATTAGGTTAATCTTTGTCATTTCTATATATTATATTATATATATATATATTATATTATATATATTTCTATATATTCTATCTCCCCTAAAAGCTACAAATAATTAAATTTACAAAAACTGTCTAGATTTAACTGGCAAAAATGTAGAATAAACATATTTTTTAGTGACTCAACCATTTAATTGCATGCTTACTCCACAAATTTGTCACTTGACTCTTAATGCTTCTCAATTAAATTGAATTAAAGCTACAATTTTGATTATTGCAGTTTTAAAATCCTTTAACCTGATCCATCGCATTCATCTCCTTTCCCACTTCAGAATTTAAATTTCACCTGGTCAGTCCAGTTCAGTGTTCCTGATATTTTGCACACTCATAAAACACAGTCAGTATTATTGTAAAGGCAGACTACAGTGAATGTACAGGACTTTATCACAGAGACATAATGACATGGTTCATGTGTGATGTTGATCTCGTTGGTCTGGTGATGTGATGCAGTGTTTATCTTTGTGTGTGTGTGTGTGTGTGTGTGTGTGTGTGTTCCAGTTTATGCAGATGGAAGTATATGTTTAGACATCCTTCAGAACCGTTGGAGCCCCACATATGATGTCTCGTCCATACTTACCTCCATCCAGGTCAGTTGCTCCTTCGCCTACACTGCGTGCGTGCGTGCGTGCGTGTGTGCGTGCGTGACTTTTCCAGCAACTCACACTGGCTAATACATCTTAAATGCACCAGTCATTGAAATTTTTAAAATAAAATACAGCATGTGATTGATGTTGTATTGCTTTACAAAGTGGCTGGTAGAGAGGACACACTTGACAGTTAAGCCACCAAGGGAATTCAATTGGCACATTAGTGCAGCAAAATTATGTCTTAAAATTATTTTACTATTGTAATTTCTAATAATTAACCTAATCATGCCTGCTCATCTCATTGGTGTCTCTGGAGAAACAAGTAGTTTAATTAAGTTTTTGGCTCACCTGTGAGTGTCTGGTAAACGGAAGACGAAAAAAAATAATTAAATAAATAACCCACCAAGAATAATTTCTGCTGGCCAAAATAATTACCATGTGTTTTTAATAGAAAAATGTAACCTTTAGGGCTGCAGCTAATAATTATTTTCTTTGTTGATTAAACATTTAATCTATAAACTGTCAAAATGATAAATCAATTAGTCTCGTTTTCGCACCAGTCACTTGACCCATTTTCAGAGCTGTTTTGTTTGAATAGAATCGGGTTGGTGAAACATTTATTAAAGAAAAAAGCAGCAGAGTTTGAACAGTTGTGAATTTGAAACTTGCTCACTCACTCATACAGTGGGTCAGGTTTGTAACTTATGAAGTGACTCGCCACAAAATTTCATATTAAGTTTCAAATTACATTAAGCTATTTGACCATTTGCTTTGTGTAGAGCTGTGTAATGGGCAGCCAATCAGAAGCATGTTTGACAATGAGCCAGTTTGATTTGATTTGATTGGCTTACAGTCAGGGAGCATGTACAGTAGCCAACAAGGACAAAATTAGCAAACTTGGAAAGACCAAAGACGGAATATAATCCAGTCATTGAAATGTCTCCAAAATGTACGGTGGTAGGTGAACTTAATATAACAGTTTTAAAGACACATTTTTGACCCTCTTTTGGCATCTTAGGTCAACATCTCAACTTCAGTGACAGTCCATGGAAACTCAAAGAGTTGAACTGGTGTTGGCCTTTGTTTCACTGCAAATTGGAGTGGTTAACGTTGTCATGGCAACAGCTGTAGTGTTGACTAATATCACCACTTCGGTAAAAGAGTTTGTTTGAATGAACTTTGTTGAAACTTCCATTGTGACACAAGCAGCTCCTGGCTGTTCAGTGGCTCTCTCTCTCTGTCACGGTGTCGCAGCTCACAGCAACAACGGAGGGGGAGGTTAAAGTTAACACACAAAATTAATTAAAATCATTTGCGTGCTGTTAAAGTTATTTAAAATTGATGGGAAGCTAATCCACAGCCTATTTCAGGCTACCGTTGATATCACTTAATTAGATGTGAGCTAAATTAATCCTAATTAGCTGCGTTGTTGTAAACAAAGTTATTGAATAACAACAACCACCACCAGGTAAGACTCAATCCCTCCCAAAACAGTTTTTCAAGAGGCACAAGGTTATTTCCACAGTTCATGAGCATGTTTCTGTTAGCCGTGCATCATTTCTCCTGACGTACATAAACAAACTCTTCTGCCAACACGGTGAGATCAGTGAATGTTACAGCTGTTGCCATGGTAAGGTGAACCACCCAGAAATCCTCTGATTTGCCGTGAAGCGAAGGTCCATGCCAGCTCTACCCATTCAGTTTCTACGGGGTGATGTAAATGAAATGTTTCAGTATTACCTGTGTGCCAAGGTTCTGTGATAATGCCAGGAACTAAGCAAACAACATAGGACCATGCACTGTGCATTTGGGCAGTGCCTTGCCAGGTGTGTGAGCTACACAGGGAATTTGTCCTGGTGAACTGGTGCCAGTACATCACGAGACACTCACAGGTGTTTTGGTCATGCTGTTCTTTTCCCCAGTCGTTGTTGGACGAGCCGAACCCCAACAGCCCGGCCAACAGTCAGGCTGCACAGCTCTATCAGGAAAACAAGAGGGAGTACGAGAAGAGGGTGTCCGCCATCGTGGAGCAGAGCTGGGTGGACATCTGACCGCAGCGAGGGGCCGCAGACTCCTCTTTCACTCCATACTTCTCCCTCTCTTATCACCCTCTTCATCATCCCAGTACTTCAATCGTTCATTTTTACCTCATCAACAAAAAGACGACAGCGACGACGACATCCGACAACTCAAGTGCCACCCGGGGGAGGGGGGATAATAAAAACACATTCAGACAACAACCGAACCAGAATGGACTTTTAAGTTGCTTGCCAATACATTTTGAGGAAAAATGAGGGGAGCGGGGAATCAATCTTATATTTGTGTTTCTTGTCCTTAATTTTTCTTTTTTTATTGCATGATGTGAAATAAGTTATTGCTAACAGAATTTGTAATATATCTTTTTTGTTGTTTGGTTGGATTGATGCTGTTCGTGCTTTTAGTTTTTACAGATTTTTATTGTTTTATTTTGTAATGTCTCCTGGTGTGAAAACAGCTGGGCTGCTTTGAAAGAGTTGGTTGATGACCAAAATCAGCGTTATCGCAAAAAGAATTACGACACTGTCATGTGGATCTGGCTACACGTTTCAGAATCCTTATCACCGTTATTCTCCAAGCACACTCCACATACCAAGGAATTTGTCCAGATAAGAAACCAACAAACGGAGCAGCTTCCCCTCGTTTGTCTCAAAGTTATTTTTTCATGTTTGAAGAGACGCTGAAGGGTTTACACAAGCCGGCGTCACGGACCACAGCGCTGCCAAGTCTCACAGGCACTCGTGAATCATGACTCCCCAGCGAGTCTGCCCCGAGCTTTTATTTTCTGCTCCGAGGCAGGGAGTGACATTTGAGACTAAGTATTATGGGGAGATGAGGCAGATATCAAGCCTGAGATGGGACAGGAGAAGTTTGGGCCTACGATCCCAAAGAGGGGAGCAGGGTCAGTGAAAACAGCTGCAGGCCTCCTCAAGCAAACTGAAAGAACTGTTGAATTTTTATTTGAAGTATTATATTTTCCATAAGTTAGACCAGCTAGCAGGCAAAGCATGACTAATAATGACTATTGAGATTTGAGGCTTCACTCTGGCCACTGTTACCTCCTGTTGCTAGAGAATAAATTCTCTTCTAAATCAACATGAGAATAAATCTTACCAAGCCGGGATCTGTCAATGATGTGTATCTTTTCAGGATACAGGGTGGTGAAGTCAAGGAGCTTCTGAGATAAGGGATTCACCACTGAAGTAGCGATCAGGTTGTCAGTTTGTTACAGTTGCTCCTTTACACACAGCATCACCTTGAGGTAGAGAAGCTGAAGGTCAAGAAAAGGGTTGGGGAATATATTGGGGGACTGGGCAGAGTGCTCTCATGTCAATCTCTGCTTTGAAGCAGCTCATTCAAGCCTGTTCAGATATTTAGATTCTTGTTAGATGTTTTAGCGCTTATTTTCTGCTGATGCTTTTAACACAGCTCACAATTTGCCTTTGGAGATGGAGGTTAAATGCACCAGTACGTCATCACTGTACTTTAAAAAAAAAGGTTAAAGTTAACTATTTTCCTTGTAACTGTTCCTTTGACACCCTCTCAAGCCTCAAGCCTCTAAAGCACTTTTGCCGCTTTGTAATGCCGCCCGCCGCAGAAAATAAATGACTTGCGGACGCTATGGTGCCTGTGACGTGTGGCAGTGTGAATGAAGTGTCACTGCTTTTGATCCTGGTCTCACAATTATACAGCTGAAGTACAAAACTGTGCAAACAAGCAGCGCAGCCCAGCGCCTGTACTCCACTTCCAAATGGGAGCACTTTGGTTTCTCCAGCAATTAAATGCCGCGGAAGCTGACACAAGACTGACCAAATTTACAAGCTGTCAATTTGAAGCCACTTTTGACAGTGTGACATCAACTTTTTCCCAAAGGCCTTGGTTGTTTTCATGCCTGAATTTGTTTCTTAGATGTATGTGGTACCCAGTTAAAAGGCAACTTGAGATGAATATAGAACCATGACTTCACTCTCTCCAAAAACCTACAGCTAAAAACTCCATGGACAGCAGTCTTCATAAAATGCAGAGCTCTCTTTTTCTGAGACAGTATAGGTCATATTGTGGCTAGTGATTTATTTCACCTAATAAGCAGAAGGGATATGTTATAAAGTTTTGTGAATTTACTGAAAAAAAAAAGAAAAAACAATGTATACTTATAACAATATGCTGTATAAACATAATAAAAACACATTTTTCAGACTTTGACACTGGTTGTGTTATTAGTTTGTTGCAGTCTGTGGTCACAGCTGTTCCAAAAATAATCTGTTTAAATTTTACTCTCACTAATGACAAATTAAAATGAAACAGTCGTGTCCTTGGGTAGGAAATTGAAATCTTTTTTTATGCAGAGGTGTTACACAACTGCAGGCTGGTCAAATTGAATGGGTGAAATTGCATAGCCTGTAACTAGTGAACATGAAGTGTACTCTTTTTCATTGTCTCCCATTAATATCAACCATCCAGGTTTTTCATGTGCATCTTTTACTACCTTGTCATGTACATTAACTTTAACAACCACTCCAAAAATAACCATAATAATAACCATAATAGGCTGCTAGGCTTGATTAAGTTGTGAGAATGAAGGAATAGAAGCTGTAGCTCTGCTTCATCTATCTTCTTATCAACGGGGGGGAATTTTTATATTTGTCTTGTAGTTTCAATTATTATTATTTTTTTAAAACAACACCCACACTATTTTTTGTTTTCCTGCACTTTCAAGCTTATCACAACTCCTTTTTTGTTCCTGAGGCCAAGTGTTAGAACATCACTACAATTCAAAAATGTATTACGACTTTAACACATGTACATTTACCCTTAAGCTTAAGACTGCAGGGCTGCAGTAGGGGTTAGGATGGTGATCACCTTTTTAAGAGAAAATTTTGACTTCAAGTGAAATCAGAATCAACACAAGGCTAGTGGGCAATAAAAATAATAATAAAAAAAAAAAACACAGGACTCCCAAACTCAATCAATGATACAGAAGTTTATATCAAAACCAGTACCAGATAGCTGGAAATTTCTTCAGTGACATACATCTCTCAAATTCAGCTTACAGCAATATCTAAATTCAATTTTGAACCCACTGCATTTTAAAACACAGCTGCTAGTTATTTGACGCTCATGTGGCACTGACAAGAGAACCAAATTATACATTGAATTTTTTTTTCTTAGGCTACTCAAAGGTGACATAAATGTAAAAAAAAAAAAAAAAAGACAAAAAAAGAATTTTTATAGCAGTTAGCCTCCAGTAGACAGGGGGCAGGGCTTCCCCATCAGGACAAAATCTGGGCTCATTTTCTTTTTTTAATGCTTTCAAAACTGTACCAAAAACACAGCCAATTATTTTTACTGTACAAAAGTATGTTGTATAAAACTATACACCAAAAGGTTTTTTTAAAAAATCATAAATATCCAGAGAGATATCGCTGAAGCCCCTATTGTCCTGGGACTGGATCCTCTGGTATATTTCTCTCCTGTCTTCCCACCGTCTCAACACGCAATAAAATGACATAAAAATATGTAAAAATACGTTTTCATCTCATCACTTGTTAAAAAAAAAAAGCACAGTTATATAACCACAGTAATCTGGCCTGATGCATCACAAGCATAGCCTGTACATAACAGCTGAAAAAGTCCCAGGAGTCCTCAGTCTCCAATCAATCTTCAATAATTGATCCGATCCAACCAGAGGAGAAGACAGACAGGCAGTCCATCTGGCCTGAGCCGGTCATCGACCCTGTCACGTCAAAGTGGCAAACATTAACAATTTACAACGTCTACGTATCTCTGTGTGTTTGTGTATGTGGTGTGCGTGTGTCTGGAGGTTTACCTGCTGCTTCTTCACTATCTCATCTCTTGTCATGAACACCGGTGCGTCTTCCACCACGATGCCTTCAGCCATTTCCTTCACTTTCTCCAGCAGCTCGGTGCTGTATCTGACACCAGAGAGACAGAACGGGTCAGCATAACAGTAATATGATAAAGAAACATAAAAGTTTAATAACACATCATGGAGAAGAGTGACCATCTCATAAGAGAGTCCCACAGACTTCACTGCCCTTGTACATATTCTTTTCAAAAGCATTTACTACAGACAAGAATACAATCAACCGAGCACATGCAGCAGCAGCAGGCTGGGTTAGTAGTCAGAGAGCTGAAGGCAGCAGGGGTCACCTCTCCATTGTCTAATAAAGCAGAAGCCCCCCCGCCCCCCAACACACACACACACACACACACACACACACACACACACACACACACACACACACACAAATAAACAATAAAATAAAAAACAAATTGCCGCCATAAAAAAACAAGTCGAGCCAATACTTCCATCATAACACAAAAGGTATAAAGCTTTGCAAACGGTTTTAATTTGGGCATTTTCCCGACCCGTACAGAACCGACAAACTTTCCACTGCTTCCACAGCAAATAAAGCTGAGGAGCATCAATAATCCCTGTTTATTATATAAGTCCGCATATACATTAGTTGGTCCGTTTACACACTATGGACTTCATACTTGAGTGAAACCTTAGTCCCAGTTTGAGGGAAAGGGGACAGAGTAGTAGGACGGAGTAGCTGCATGCTGTCCGATAATGGACGCAGGTAGGTTAGCATGCACACGCGATGTAAAAGCAAGGCGCAGACGCACCGACAGCCGAGGAAGACGTTGTTGGCCCAGACCATGGACAGAGCCAGCAGCTGGTCGAGCTGCGGCTCTTCGTAGTCGCTGATGTTCCGCAGGATGAACTCTCTCCGGGCCTGCCAGTGTTTGTCGCTCTCCGAGATGCCGCGAAACGTCTCCACCTGCTCGGCCAGGGCTCTGTTTTGCTGAATGAACTCCTGCACGTCCAGGGCGGCCATCTTTCCCTTCTACAAGTAAAAGAAAACAACTTCCTGTGCACGAGTGTGGCCCCGGAAGTTGTCTTTCGGTGTCGCGTCTTTTCAGCAGCGCCTCACAGTGTCTAAGATGTGAATTACACCGTGCTGTGAATCCCTTACTGCCACTCTTGAGCAGACAGTCAGAGTTAGGGTGGATTAAAGGTGCTGCTATGTGAGGCGTTTTTTTTTTTTTTTACACATTAATACGCTGTTAATAAATAAATTAGATATTTACATATAGGTAATTATCATATGTAAATATCATGGGAAAGGTGATTGGTTTGTCAAATCTTTGTTTCTGTGGGGCTGAAACAGAGAACAAAATTAATATTTGCCTAAATAGTTGTGAAGACTGGACATGGAATGCAAGTCTTTCAGGGGCTGTGATGAGTCAGAGCTTTGGATTTTCACTGTGCCATATCACAAAATTACCATAATTAGGATATATTTGTACAAAATCGATCAAAACTGCCAGAGACTCTTGAAGGGGGAAATAAATTCAGTTAGTGATGTTGCAGTTCCTACTGGTCTCTGACAGAGGTTGATAAAATGGATTATATAATTTACTGCCTTTTAAATAAATAAATAAATACCAAACTACCTCCTAAACACAAAGAGGAATAAATGTTGGTCACTGATGTCACTTTACAAGACATGTACAGGCCCTCGATAAGTCAAGTGCTCTCCTCTCGCTCCCCTGTCAGGGCTGTCAGTGTGCAGAATCACCTGGTGCACCTTTAACTTCCAGGATACTGTTTTCTCAACACCACTGTGTATTTTCTCTGTTTCTTGTTTTGCCAGAGGAAACAGAAACCGGTTTCAAAGAGCTGGTTAGTGGTTGAAATGAGTCCAGCAACACACACTCGCACCTCGTCTGCCTCGCCGTCGCCGCTGTTTCACCAGCTTGCCAGCAGCCAGATCACACAGAAACACTGGACTTTTAACCTCCAGTGTATGTAAAGAGGCTTACAGACAGCCATTCAAGCTTGCAAAATACACACATTCAAGCTTGCAAAATACACACACACACACACACACACACACACACACACAAGGCTCCTCTCCTTTGCTCTGCCTCTCAGTTTCTGTCCATTCAAACCAACACATACATGCAAGTCTCTTCTCTCCCTCTCTGTCTCTTTGTCTCTCTCTCTTTCTCTCTCTCTCTCACACACACACACACACACACACACACACACACACACACACACACACACACACACACACTGAGGCAGAGGATTTGCAGCTTGTTTCGACACAGAGTCATTGATATGCTGAGCGATTCCAGAGGAAGATGAGCCAATGTAAAGTCTGACGGACAGACAGACAGATAGACAGACAGACGGACAGACAGACAGACAGACAGACAGACGGACGGACAGACAGACAGACGGACAAACTCGCTGTTTTCTCTCTGGCTTCTTTCCACAGTAAAAAACTGATGAAACTGCAAAAAGCAGAGGAAGTGGCTGCATGTAAATGACAGATAAATTGAGGAGGAACATGATCTACTGCCGCTCTGTGCTCAGTTTGTCTTCCGTTCACTTTACAGTCAAATCGACAACAACTGGCCCTCCTGTAAAATGCAAAGCTTAACATCAAACAACGCTGCCGTGGGATCCTAAAATGTTCATTCAATCAGGAGAGAGGAAACTGAGGAGGGAGGTTCCAAAGTGCAACTTTCTTATCAGAATCAGAATCAGAATCAGAATACTTTATTGATCCCCAGGGGGAAATTACTTTTTGTTACAATAACAACTCCCACTCCAAGTGTAAAGTAAAAAGAGCAAATAGTCAAGAAAAATAAAGAAAGGAATATAAATATAAATATAAATATATAGAGAATAAAAAGAAAGAAAAAATATATGTACAAGTGCAAACATGGACAGGAGTTATTGCACAATAGGTTATTGCACATAAGTATGGTATTGAATATGGATTATTGCACAGAGGGAATTTGCACAAGAGTTAGTTTATGGGGCCAGCCCACTGACTCAGAGTGTCTGACACTCAGAGTGAGTGAACAATGGCATGCACCCACTTCACACCCTGGAGGTGTTTGGGCAGAGCACCTTCAGTGGCAGGCTGATTCCACCATGCTGCAAGACTATACACTACAGGAAGTCTTTCCTGCCAACCGCCATCAAACTTTTTAATGTGCAATAACTAGTACTCCTGCACTCTACCACTCCGTCACTTTTAGCATCTCAGCACTTTAGAATAGTTTTATTTTAACAATTTGTATTTTTATTAATATTTTGTATAAGTCTATGATAGATCCGTTTTTATTATTGTGAGAAAAGACTGAATGCACTGCTGCTGTAACAATTGCAATTTCCTGTGGATCATTAAAGTATCTATCTATCTATCTATCTAAACTTTCATTTACATCTTCAACTGACGCAACTGAAAGTAAATTGACCACAACAGGTTTCACAATCTGTGAAATGCTAAAATACAAAGCCTCCTTCAAAAGTACCCAAATATTTCCACAAACATTATTAACACTCACTGCTACCTCCAGGCTGACCTTTCGTCACTGCTGGAAATCTGATGTTAAACAGGGGAGAGCCACAAAAATGAAATTAAATTGCTCAATTTTTAATTCATACTAAAAACTGCATACTTATAATATGCTTTATAATAAATAACTTCCACAGTCAGTCAAACAATGTTGACGGTACTGTGTCGTGTCTTTCTTTGGATCAGCCCTAAACCTGTTGATGAGGTTTGAGCACCTGTAGGTGGCGCTGTTCTGTTCAGCTCTGTGGCGGCTATCACAGCTCATAATAACTGCCCAGTTCCTCCTCTATCTATTCCACACAAACCCACAAAGACATGTAAAACACAGCATAACTATGTATAGTAGATACCGTAAGTCATGTTGAGGGAATTTACATATTTATTTAACCTAATTAATGTGTTTAGTCAGTCAGCTCAGCTGGCAGGACTCGTCTTGCCTGTGAAGTTTACTGCCATTTGGACACCATTCACTTCAGTTTATGGCACAAAAGCAGGATCAATTCAACGCATGCAACACTCGGAGTGCATCATGAATTTACAACACAAACTCAGTGCAACAATGCAGCGGTGGCAGCGGTCAGAGTGAATTTACAGAAGAAAGCCTCGGTTTGGGCCTGAGGAGATCTGGCTGGGAAAGTGTGAAGCTATCAGCGTCCAAAACATCTGACTCCAAACTGCTGCACACATGAATGTGAAAACCAGTTTCTGGAGTGTAGAGGAGACTGTGCATGCTCAGTCAACCTCCTCTGGACAAATGAAGGCTAAACAACCCAACACCTGGTCGGGATTTCCCTTCTGGATTTGCTACTTTCTTGATGCACATTTAGGTTCATGAAATCACATTTAAAGCCTTTTTTTATAGTCCCCTGTGCTAAAGGAGAACTGGTTTTCAGCTCTTTTTACTTTCACCACAACTGCTCACAATTTCTGCTTCCAGTACGTCAACTAAAACACCAAGGCAGAAGATTATTAAATAAATAAATAAAATACCAAAATAAAAACAGAAAGAGAAATAAAAACACAACAGCAACAGCAACAACAATAATAATACACTTCATGATAATAAGCTTGCTTCATAAAAGCAGATCAAGTATGGCAGTTATTTGGGAAGTGCTGTAGACCACATATGTTAAGTTATTCACCATAACGTGACTTTGTTGCATTACTGCTGGTGTAATCCGAGCAAATTTGGTTTAAAAATGCTCCTATACTCCCTCCCAGTCTCTGTTCCTTAAACATTTCACAGATGTTTCAACTTCATCCTATTTTCCATGCAGCAGTGAACATTGTAATTCTATTTCCATGCAGTGTCAGCTTACTGTGAGCAGTTACAAAACTTCCCAAAAGGCTGCTCTCTTTCTGATGCTCAGAGCACTCACAATGCTGCAAAGACACACACGCACACGCACACACACACACACACACACATACACACACACACACACCGAAAATACCTCATCAGGAACACTGTGTCCTCTGCTGTTTCACATGCTGAGTGAAAAGGGAAATCCCAGACACAGATATATGCAGTGTGTATGTATACACAGCCACACAAACATGTACATACATGCATGCACACGCGCACTCACACACACACACACACACACACACACACACACACACACACACACACACACACACACACACACACACACACACACAGGTGCACCCACAAAAATACATGTTCAAAGCACATAACACAGTCTCTGTTTACATGCATTCATATTCATGCAAGCACAGGCACATTCACACATATTTGTCTCACCACCTCTCACATGCACACTTGCACACACATGCAAGGTGCATACATAAAGTATATACATAATATATACACAAAAATTCACACATGTATCACCCTACATATCCATCTGAAACATTTTTACATTTATTCTCTGTTCAAAGGATGCACTCATGGTTACAGCTGCCTGAATTGAGGTTTAACAGTGAAAGTTTGGTAGAAATCTACATTGAAGGCTATGTATTTTTTGTTGTATCACAAAAGTAAAGATTATCTTGTACATGAAGACTTCTATGATGCACATTTTGGATATTTGCAGCTGTTCATGCATTCTATTAATATGTAATATGTTTACTGCTTGGTCTAAAACGAGGCTTAAGTATAGGCACGGCATTGAAGTGTTAAGTGCTCAGTGGGACACACACACACACACACACATACACACACACACACACACATGTTACTGTACTCGCGAGGAACATCACTGAGTACATCTGTAGACCCAGCTGTAATGTTAACTCTCACCACTACATGCCTAACTTGAACCTAATTCTATCTCTAATCTGAACCTGAAACCCAAACCATAACCTTACAACGGCCCCTTAGAGAAGTTTGGCTCAAATATTTTTCCCTTCTTTCTATCCCCATGAGGATGTTCGGTCCTCATAAGCATAGAAAGACAAGAAAAACACATACACACGAATGCATTTTCGCCTCCTCTCAAATTCCCCCTGAAAAACCACCAGTGGCCCTCTTGAGTATGTTATATATTGGGCGGCGTCCAAGCCATACAAGTCGCCACTTTATTGAGTGAACTAAACCATTAAGTTTATAGCCTCCCTCTCTCCCACTCACTCAGCCTGAAATATACACTGATGCTGAAATAATACACTGTGTTCCAGCGAGCCTTGGCACTCAGTCGTTTTTGATGAGTCACCTAATGTATGCTTACTCAGGAGAAAACTGTAATTGGGCAGCACGGAGACAACAGGTAGGCCTTTCAGCCGGAGACTTGGGGGAGAGCCAAGGAAAAAGGATTAGCCCCCAGGCCGCTCTGGTGTCACGCTGGAAAATGTCTGTGGACAACAAGGTCGATGTGAAGTGGATGGGACAAGCAGCAGAGATGGCTGTCAGATAGTTATACACCGCTGTAAAGGTTTAGTGCAAGATGATGACATGGGTATAAACATCTCATCTTGACAGGGTCTAGCCTATTGGATTAGAGATCACTCACTGAAGACGACTTGTAGACTCTGTTTAGCATGTCAATCATAAAATTAAAGGCATGTAATTGCATATATACGTAGCATAAACAGCACAATGAGAGGCCGCACTTGAGCAACAGTGAAGCTGCAGGCACAGCAAACAATGCCACAAAGCAAAGCGGCTCAGTGTTTTACAATGGCCACTTGCCAATGGTATAAAAAAGTAAAAGAGTATGGATTTTAGCAGTGATAGTACCCTCAGAAAATAAAATCTAAAAAAAATCTACTCTAACCATTTTTGTGCAATATTTACTACCAGCCTAAGCAAGAGACGCAGTCAGCTAACTCAGCAAACGTCATTCAACTTGAGCCACGCTATTACATCATGGATTTGTCATTGAAACTGATTAAATACAGCACATCTACACAAAAGCAGTTCACCTTATTGTTATGACAGTGTTAGCTACTGAAAACTAATCTATTAAGTTTTCAGACAATCTGGATTTGTTATTAATTTTGGGAGTGATATGCTCTGAAACTAAAATAAATTCTTCCCTTGTGATTTTTGTAAAGGTCAGACTAGAAGACAGAGATTCAATTGGCAAATTCAAATTCTCCACAAAACTGGCCTGGCTAGCTCAGTGTTAGTGCTAATTTTCTGTTAATTACTGAAAAATAACAGTTCTGAAGAAATCAGGCTTTAGAAAAGCAGTCAGGATGTGGCGGCTATCAGCTAATGGAGGCCAACATTGTCAACTTAATGCAGTTGGTTAGCCATTAATTTATTGTTGTTGTGGTTAGCTTAGCTGCAAGAAGCTTTATATGAGCTGCGTGTAGGCTACTGGTGAACACGGTAGTATAGAGCTGTGCAATAAACTGTTGAGGACTAAATTTGAGGTGTCTGAAATATTCAATTTGCTTTCTGCGGTTGTCCAGTCTATCAGAAATGTGAAAGCTCTTTGCACATTAAATAGACTTTTTTATTTTTTAACTCAAAAAATGTTGTGGATTTTCAGCTAAAATGTCAGCTGATGTGATGCCGATGAACATGACAAGTCATTAATTCTTGCTGTTGCGTTGCCTTGTGATTGTGAGGGCAATCAGTCCCATAAAGGCTGCTGTGGGAAACATCATGACAGCCTGACAAAAAAACTCAAAGCAGAAGCTTAGATTTGGTCCACTGACTGTCAAAAATGATTTTTATGTGTGAATGGGGAGCAAGTGTGTTTTGTCAGCTTAGCCCTGCCACTTTGTAACCCTCCGTACTGAGAATGTGGGTGGGCACCATGTGATCAGAGGGTTGTTAGGACACAGCAAATATCTGGAAACACCAGTCGTCCAGCCATGAGGAACCCTGGAACAACATGATGAAGACGTTGTAGCTTCAATCTTCAGCAGTTTTTACTTTATTCATTTATTTATTATTTTACCCATCTTAATCTTTGCTCCTGCAGTCATAGACTTAGGGAAGTCCAGAGGAATCATTATTAGGCTTCTATCTCAAATGCACATATTATATTTTTTTCATACTCTGCATCTTTAAAGGCAAAGTTGAATTACAGCAAGGCAACCACAACCCATTGATTTAAGAAAGAAAACAAACAAAATAAAACATCTTCCTCCTAATTTTTTGTTTAATGAATAAATTCAGTGGTATAAATATTGTCTCCCTCTCTCATACCTGCACAGTTTTTCTCTGGTAAAACGGTGTCTTTTGCTCTGATTTTGGCTACCGTCTTGCATTTCACCCCCCTGATGGCTGGAATAAAAGCTATGCCTTCGGCTACAGCGCCCCAGTTTCCCCTCGAGGACCAATAAAGTTAAATCTTCATCATATACCATGGTTCTGCCCTCGCTATTCTGTCATGCTCTGTCAAAAAGGTTGAAATGTGCACTAAATCCCTGTATGCCGGAGACTCCACAGTGGATTAATACATCCTGAGATTCACAGGGCGTCAACAGGAATCAAAGAGTTCAATTTAATGTTTTTTTTTTTTTTTTTTTTTAATTACATTTAAGACAAGATGAGATACATTCTTGTGGACAAACTCCTATATTTTGACAAGGTTTGACTTCAGTTTACACCAACAAAGTAGTGACCTGACCTTTCTTTTTTTTCTTTTGGTATTTATTAACGTTCTCATTTCTATTTTGTATTCTGTATTTTATTATATATACATATGTTCCTTTTTATGTATTACATATTTAGTTATACATAGTTATTGCATTGTAGTTAGTTGTGTTCTTATGTTAATTATATACTTTTGTTCAAAGAAAAAGCATGTTGCAATTATATGTATATCTGTGTATATATATATGTGTGTGTGTGTGTGTGTGTGTGTGTGTGTGTGTGTGTGTGTGTGTGCGTGTGTGTGTGCATGCTGTAGTTGAGAACAGACCGTGTGTGTGTGAGAATGAGGCTACACTTGACATTGCATGGGCTTCAGCTCCCCACAGAGCGAGGTTGCTTAAGCATTTTAGGCGTGGAATTTAAGTGATAAATGTAGTCTGTCACCCTGGGACCCAGACTAATTAAAACTAGTGCTCTTGACATGTAGGGATCCAGCAGCAGCAGCAGGGCCCGCTAGCTATTTTAGGTCCTGAATCGTGACCCATTGTTTAAGAAACTAGGATATATACACATCTATTAGCCTAATTGCAGTTGACATGGATACACACACACACTTCCTCAGTCAGTAGTATGGCTAATCCCTCCAACTAACACCACACCACTGACTCTACATGCCACTTAATGCTACAGGACTTTCTTCTCTGTATTTGCATATTGTTTTTTTTTTTCTTTTTACTCTGGATTGTATGATTATGAAAAAGCAACCTTAATAGCAAATAAATACTGTAACACTTGGCTGGTGCTGTCAGACATTTGTGTGTGTGTGTATTGTTAGTGTTGATGGTAGTGGGTGGAGGGGCACTCATAATTGATATGACCTGCAACTTAGACTGACATCATATTTTGCTGAGGACTTTTGGGCCAGTGAGTAGGAAAATAATATTAAAAATGTTATAAGTGAAGTAATTATATTGGAGGACACTACAGCAAACAGGCTTCAGTATCCCAAGGTGATGAGAGGCGTAAAACCTGAGGGGAAGCACAAGTTTGCACTCTTGGCCTTTGTGAAAATGTTCTCTGCATTCTTAATGTATCTGTTGTACATAGCTGGGCTAATTCCACTGCCTTGAGATGTGAAGGCAGGAACAGAAAGATAATGGAAAACAAACCCCATTTGGAAGTGTGTTTCTGAGAGTCAGAGCCAGGGCTAGTGTGTGATATTCAATGTGTCTTCTTGTGCTGGTGTTGAATGCACTGAGTGATGGCTGGAGTGTTTTAACTGGACAGCTGTCAGCTTATTTCCACCTCTGTGTGGCCTTCCAAAAACACTCTTCACTGAGGGCAAAATCTGAAACGTGACAGTTTAACATGGCCGTCTAATCAGTGAGCAGAGGTGGAGGTAATTAATTCTTTTTCTCCGTTCTTGTACTCATGGAACCTTTCACAGTAAAAACTCAGTCAGCAAAGATGAGAGCAGGAACCTGTTTCTGCTTTGCTGGTTCTACGTTTTGTCATTTCCAAATTTCACAATAAAAGCCGCATGATGAAAAACTGCTGACAGTCGATGGAAGCGAAGACCATTTAGATTCAACTTGCAAAAAATGTGGAATGAGTGTGGAAAAGGGAGAAATAATGCCAATAAGCTGAGAGCCATGTAGACTCAGGCATCATAGTATGTGCTTGTTCTGCAGTTGTCCGCTGAGTCTACATGGTCCTCACTTCAATCAGCTTGCAGCAATTTCGCAGAATGCAACTTTAAAGGAATGTAGTTTGAACGGTGGACCCTCATTGTCTTTTTAGACTGCATGGAAAAATTCACAGCTAACACAGTTACTGTTTTGAAAAAGGAACTCAGTCAATTTTACTCCCAGTACATTTTAAATGAGAGCTACTTTTTATTTTTACTGCAGTAGATTTTATAGCAGTACTACGATTTGTACTTGCGTAAAACATGAGCAAACATAATTACAGTACTTCTACTTGAGTAGCAATTTGCAATAATTTTTCCACCACTGTCAATGAGAAATGTAGACAAGTATATAAAAGATATATGTAGCTACACAGTATGTGAAGGACATCAGCTACCCCGTTAATAAGTCTTTAAGACTTTTCTGGAACATAAGTTCAGATGAGCTATTTTTTATGGGGTGTGGTAGACTATTTCATAGAAAGGGCTATATAGTAGTATAGTATATAGCAGGCCTGAATTATATGTACATAGATATAGATAGATAGATGTACCTATCAACACTAGGGGAGAAATATATGTCTTAAAAATAAAACACAAGTAATAAAATAAATAAAGTGGATCAATACAAAGAATATAAGAAATGTCCTAGTCTATAAGAGTAATAAAACATATACCATATATATCTGCAGAATATTTATAGACCTTTCACCTTTGACCTTTGCATAGTCTATATGCATAATGAAACATGTCTGCAAACATATCTTTAGAACAGAATCTGTACATATGTAGATGTATAGTCATTACGTATGATTTTTAGTATCATTTCCATGTGGTCCCTGATGCCTGGTACGGGCACAGACTGTCACATTTGGTTTAGCCTTATGGAAAACACTTTATATAATATATAATTCAACTTATTAGTATAGAATAAATATTGATACATGTATATGTTTAGTAGTTTAAACGGGTAGACAGTTTGTACGTGTTGAAGAAGCGGTCTTGATAGTGAACTTGCCTCCAGCTGCAGGCGGGGGACTGCTGGGTAACGGTAGTTAGCGCTAGCTAGTTTAGTTTCCTGGCTCGGTAACTTAGCTAGCTAGTTTACAATGCTAAAAACACAGACGACAGCTGTTACGGTTACTTGTAGCGCGTTTGTTAAAATTTGTTTTGGCTGAATAGAAAGGGGAGATAAATACAATTTTCCTGAGTCACAGTAACCTGAATTTGAAAACTAAGCTAGTGTTTGTCAGTAGCAGCTTCATATTTTAACCGTCGGCAACGGAATGGATTTACTCCGACTTAACCACAGCCGTGTTCAGGAGGTAAGACACTTTCTGAAGCCCTGAAATGACCTATTTAGCTATTATTTATATATTGTGGTGTAACAATTTCATGTATTAATTTTAGCAACGTGTGTAAATGAATAAAAGAAGGAATAGAAGCTAACAACTATCAGTCGTCCCTTGAGTCAAGTGCAGTCCAGTCCAGTCAGTCTCTGGTGTATTGTTGTTAATTTAGCATCGTGTGCGAGTAAAGTGAACTAAAAGAGTGAATTGCCTTTTAAACCTAATTGATACAAAACACTACCATTTGTTCATGGCTCATGTAGGTCCACTGGACCTACATAATGCAGTCAGGTGTGTGTGTGTGTGTGTGTGTGTGTGTGTGTGTGTGTTTTAGCCTGTTTTACACAGCTGCAAGCACCCTGTAGAGCACCCAACACGTAACGTTTGCCAGAGTATTTTTACATGATTACTCGTGTCATTACCTGACAGAAAATGACACTGAATCCACATTTTTGCCAAGATTTGGGCTTTTAAAGGCAGTGGTCTTAAACTTTTGATCAGCTGATGAACAGCCTATTTCAGTTTAATGGTTGTTTGCAATAAATTGCTTACTCATTTTTTTTTTTTTTGGTCTCACTCCCATTTCTTCTTTTTGCATTTTGAAGCTCTACTTAGAACCTTCTTAAGATCCAACAGTGCAAAATGTAAATTCTTGCAATTTCTCAACTGGTCTTAAGATTTTGATCAGGAGTGCATATATATATATATATATATATATATATATATATATATATATATATATATATATATATATATATATGTATATATATGTCGCATACACTAAAAGGTGTTTCTGCTTTTGCTATTGTGTTTGTTAGATAGTTGGACAGGAAAGACTGGGGGATGACATGCAACAGGTGACAGGCTGGATCGGAAACCATCAGTTTCATGGTATGTGCTGTGGCTAATTTAGCCACACTCTTAATTGCTGTCTTATGTGAAATGTATTACATACATTTTCCTTGCATTAGGGATACTCAGTGGATTTCAGTCACCTTGACTGAAGATTGTTTTGAGACTTTAATCCTTTGGCAAAACCCTCTGCAGCACACTGCTGATGTGAAGATATGCGCCTCCCAAAAAACTGTAGTCATCAAGTGCTTACAGATGGAAATCAGTTACCTACGTATCTGTGATGCTGCACATGTAGTCAGGTTTATACTTGGACCAAGCAGCACTTACCTCTTTATGGTTTGTTTTAACCGGCTCGGATGCTGTAGAGTTGGCATTTGCCAGGAAGGACAAACAGTCAGGCCAGAAACTTTGGACAATCCCAGTAAAGTCAAAGGAGGGATACCAAGTAGTGTCGATTTGCAGATAAAACGATTGTTGCCTTAGTGTATAACAGTGTTATCTCCTAGTCAAAGCACTTTAGTATCTTTGTGACATTCGGCTGTGACCCTGATAGCCCAAAGAGCGTTGACTCAGAATAACACTGAGCTAAGTGCTGGTCATTTATCTAGCCTGTATAATCACAGCATTTGAAAGTCAATTTAGCATCTGAACAAAAGGGGGTATGTGTAGCAGTTTTAAACATCACTGTATCACTGCAGACGAGTTGTGATACCATGGTATAATTACTGTGAACAGATTACACAATGGTTGAGACAATTGGAATCATCTATTTCATGCCAGTGGTGGTGTTAGTGTTAAATTAAGACCACATTTCCCACATTTTTATACATCTTGATGCTTTTTGTAAAGTAAATGTTATCTTCTTTGGACATTTTTTTCTTTTTAATAAACATTCTGGAAGTGATTTATTCTCATTAGACTTGCACTTGTTTAGTCATCTAACAAACCAAAAGCTTTATATCCACATGAGCTGAAACAACAGTGCCCACTTCCTGTTTTGTGTGGGTCAAGCAGTCCTGCAGATTTCTGAAATCTGATGCTATAGCACACAATGTAAAATTGTTGGCAGAGGGCGTCCTTTCTGCAGTGGGCCTTATTTATTCACTGTAATTACAGTGTCTCAAAATTAATGTAGTTAATGATGCACTTTAAGTGTGCTGCATGTATAATGTCAGGTATGCAGTTAATTAAATGATTTAATTAACTGCGAACCTAACATTACCGGAAATTCCCCACCGCTGAAAACCCAGCAGGTAAAACAAACAAGTTATTTGCAGCTATTATTTGACCCAGATCTGGGTGGATCTGTTCTCTTCAAATATAATGAGTGCATGAGTGAGGAAACTGTATTAACTCACATTAAAATTATCATGAGCAGGGTCACAGGCAGTTTTCTCAGGGGTCTCAATCTACCTGTGTTATTTGGGGAGGGTATAAGGTAGGGTGCATACTGTGGGAAGCTGCTGTTGCATTTGAATTTGTGCCAGAGAAATTACTCCTCTGTGTCCTTCACCGACTCATTTCACTTTGTGCAGAACAGCATCTCTCCCTTTCTCTCCACCTTCACTGTCTGAGTGACACCTGATATGCTGATATGAGCAATTGTGCACCTGACATCATTATATGCATGTGTATGGGTATGTGTGGGTGTGAATAAATGTGTGTGCGTGCTTGTGCGCACATATGTGTGCTTGTGTGGGTGTGGGTGCGTGCTTCTAGGTGTGTTTCAGTGTGTAAGTGCACAAACTGTGTGTCTAGTTTGTAAGTGTTAGAATTGTCCCCTTTGTTCATCTGAATAACCTTAATTTGATGATGCCTCCTGGCTCTGTGGTGTTTTTTCAGGTCTATGTGTTTTCCCAGCACTTAGCTTGGTGATATAAAAGATGAAGGAAGATTAATTACAAGAGTTTAGGTTATCTGCTGTCTGTCTCTGTATAGTTTAAAGTGATATGTTGTCTCTCTCTGGTCTAGGTCCAGGATACTAAGCTCTGCTAAAGAGGAGCAGATAAGAAACATCACCTCATCACAGATTGGGTCATTTTGGTGGAAAGAGGAAATTGTTCAGTTCACACATGTTTTTATTATTAAATGCAAAACTGAGATTGTTGAGAAGGTGTGAGATCAGATGATGTGCTTATGTAGCTGCTTGATAATAGAGAGCAGTGATTTAGAGTCTGTTTCTGGTAGTAGATTACAAATTGATTAAGCATGCCCCACCCCTCTGCCTTCCTTAAATATAGATTTTAGAGAAGATGTGAGGGGTGATAATTTACTTGCCAACCATTCCCTTTGATAGCTGTGAAGAAATCAATCACTGGATGAGAGATATTATCACTGACTATAGGCCTGTGCTTTAAAGAGATGCCCCAGCTGCCAATTATTCTAACAAAAGATAAAATAATAATAATAATAATAATGATACTAAGAGAGACAATGTAAATGGGAATGAAATTTTCTCTTTACAAATGTATTGAAGGTGGACAGCAAAGTAGGCTGGAGCGGTCAAAAGCAAACTGGATACATACTTTTGGATATGACCATGGGAAGAATCCATTGTCTAAACTGCTTTTAGAAGTTGTGTCATCCCATTAGTGAGATTGTCATTACAAATGTCCACTGCTTTGTTCAAACCCACAGACCAACCCATTTTAAATTCTACAGGAGATGCCAGGGTTTCCAAAGGGACCAAATAAGTCCTGCTGACAAAAGGGAGGAGGAGAGGCCAGGAGCAGATAGGCAGTGATTTGGGGTGAGAGATTCAACAGAACAAACACATCAGTAACGGCCAATGACTACGAGAAATCTGAAGCAATCAGCACTGACTGGGGAGGAATTCGTGATCAGGTGTCATTATGGAAAAATCTGCAAAAACACCAAAGGGCTCAAAATCCACCAGAGCAAATTAAGGTGTGGAACACCAGTGACTCAAGTACAGTGCATGGATTTGGCATCCGGTGAGATGACGGAGAACTCCAGCCAGGAAGCACCCCACAGTGCTGAAGATCTCTCCGCACTTGAGCTGCCAATGTCCTGGTGAGGCAAGCAGGAGTCACAACCATATCTGTGGTGCAAGTGGACAGCCAAAACAGCTGTAGAGCAACCAATCAGCTCTTTAAAGCTGCGCGACATCATTGGCAACCCATGCGTCCAGTGACAGGGCCTTGGCTCTGCACATTTCCAGCAGTGGGGAAACGCGAATGCAAGAACCAGGCAGGACATGGTCCAGGCAGAAGTTTGGACCCAAGAGGAAGAGAGATGGGTGTCAGAAGCAGTGGAACACGGTTCCCAGGGCGCCTGGACAAAATGGGATCTGCGTAAGATCTCATGGGCAGAACTGTGGAGAGTGGAGCCCTATCGCATTTCCTTCCTCTTGCAGTCTGTGTATGATACCCTTCCTTCGCCATGTCACCTGCACGCATAGGGGCTGAGAGAGGATCCGCTGTGCAAGTTCTGTGGCCAGCACTATCCCAAGGATGGTATAAGTGGCACCACAATAAGGTCCTGCTATCCCTCGCTGACACATTGGAGTGGGAGAGGTACAAAAAGAGACTGGTTTGCACTACCATGAAGAGTCCAATCCCCTTCATCATGGAGGGTGCCAGGCCCTCCACAAACAAGAAAACAAAGATCAGCCTGCTGCAAATCACCAGTTCCTGCAAGATGGTTGACGTGGGGAGAAGGCTGAAATTCCCTGAGGTGGTGCACACAACTCTCCGACCAGACATCGTGCTGTAGTCAACCAAAGACCAGAAGATGATCCTGGTTGAGCTAACGGTGCCATTGGAGGAAGGCTGCGAAGAAGCCCACGAGAGGAAGGCCCTCAAGTACCAGTTCTTGGTCCCGGACTGCAGGGACAAGGGCTGGCAGGTGTGGCTCTTCCCAGTGGAGATTGGCTGCAGAGGCTTCCCAGCCAAGTCAGCTTGGCAGATGCTGTCAGCGCTTGGCCTTGACGGGAGAAGCAAAAAGCAAGCTGCTCACAGGATGGGGAGGAGGCTGAGCGAACCTCCTGTTGGCTGTGGGGCAAAAGGGCGGGGGAGAGCTGGAGGCCAGGAGCAGATAGGCAGTGATTTGGCCAATCACTGCCAGCCCGCCAACTGGAGAGTATAGTGGTTGAGGGCTGAAACACTCAATGAAGGCTGGACACCACCTGACAATATCTGCCTCTGGCCAAAGGCTGCAGTTACCAAATATAGGTAACAGGAAAATGCACCTAGTTGTGTATATCTCAAGTCAAAAGTTTTTGTTTCTAGGTTTTAAGCCACTTAAGAGGAAAATTAAGGTAAACTCATGGTTTAAGGGCTTAATATAGCAATACTATAATAATAACTTATTCATTCATTCATTCATTCATTTATTCACAGATCAATAGTTTGGATCATGAATATTTACAGGGGCTTACTGAGGCTTTCCTTGCCTCAGTTTGAACTTGGCAATGCTAACATGACTGGCTACATAAGGAAATGGTGGTTTTGGGCTATAAGATGTAATTTAAGCTAATAACACAAGACATTTTGTTAAAACTAGTAGCTATTTCCTTATAATGATCATGCTCTGGAGGTCATCAAATTGTCTATCTATCTATCTATCTATCTATCTATCTATCTATCTATTTATTTCTAGTTTATCGCTGCTCGCCACCAGTGAACACACCATACTGGCAGAAGTGACAGGTGAAGGTTCAATCCCCGTCCTCTCCTCTCCGAGGCGCAGTAATCTTACATAAGAGGAGGAAGTGCTGCTTGCGGTAACAGTGAATTGAAAGTACGCCATAAATATGGCGCCAAAAGAGTTTTCAAGCTGATGATATAAGCTGATTTTTGTGGTGTTTTCTTTTATTTTTTGAGGGAGGTGGGGTGGATGTTGCAAGACAAGACCCGCTTGTGCATTTGTGCAGAGCGGTGCGTGTGTATGAGTGTGCACGGCCGGGCGAAGCGGGCAGCAAGTGAAGACGAGGAGAGCAGAGCAGAGCAGAGGAGAGGAGAGGAGAGCTGCTGTGTGTTGTTTTATTTTTAAGGAGGGACGTTGCGAGACTGGCTTGCAATCTTTTATGACTCATCATTTGGAAATAAAGCACCCCCCCCTCCACACCCCAGCCCTTCTCCCTCCCTCTCTCCCTCCCTCCACACCCCCTGCTTCTCTACCGCTGGCACTGGAGAGGAAAACACAGTCGGATTTGACACCACGTTTGGGGCTTCTTTTTTGCAAAATGCGACACGCTTTTCCTGAGCGTAATGTGCGCACCTCACCGTGAGCAGCAGCAGCAGTAACGCTGTCGTTGCTGAATCCAGCCCGGCTGTTACTTATTTGGTTGTACTATATATATTTTTTAGATTTTTATTTCTTTTATCAGGACCGGTTTGTCTTTGCAGAGCTGACGCTCTGTCACCGCGCACCGTGAAGGGGAAGAAGGTAGAGGGACCGTCCTGTCACTCAGCGTGGATCGGGACTCCGGGCTGTGTAGCAGCGGCGGTGCTAGCGGCTCAGCCACCGCACTGACT